>NW_020291930.1:0-259834 GCF_003184865.1 Aspergillus homomorphus CBS 101889 | reverse complement strand
AACAATGAACAATGAACAATGAACAATGAACAATGAACAATGAACAATGAACAATGAACAATGAACAATGAACAATGAACAATGAACAATGAACATTGTGTACGACGTGAGGACTCGATGCGATAGGAGCATGATTATCAATAATTGCCCGAGTCAAAGGAAAGACCGACAGAAATGGCGTCGACATGTGAGGGGATCGCAACTGTTGCCGTTTTGGGCAAGGATGAACCAACCGTCCTGAAGTTGAGATTCGGTGTTGAGCCTAAAAACCCAAAGTTAGCCGTAATTTGGCTTCAACCTCGGACGAACACCAAAGCTTGCTTCTTCGCAATGCCGAGGCCATGTGAGTCGACTCAAGAATCGTCATAACGCTGTCTCTTCACCTTCACATTTGTCGCTTTCTCCTCACCTACGTCTATCCTCGCAATAAATCACCATGGAAGAACACTTTGATGTCCTCATCATCGGCGCCGGTATATCTGGTATCAATGCTGCCTACCGTCTGCAGTCGAAATTCCCTCATTATCGCTTTGCCATCCTCGAGGCCCGCGACCAGCTCGGAGGCACCTGGGATCTCTTCAAGTATCCTGGCATTCGCTCGGACTCGGACCTCTTCACTTTTGGCTTTGCCTGGTATCCCTGGGACCAGGACACTCCGATCGCAGAGGGTTCATCCATCCTTGAATACCTTCATCGGGCCACAGCCAGCCATGGCATAGACCAGCGCATCCGATATCAGCACCGTCTGCTGGGGGCCGACTGGTCCTCCTCGGAACAACGCTGGTCGTTGGCTGTCGAGCATGCAGGTCGCTCCCAGTCGATGTCGGCGCGGTTCATCATCTTTGGCACTGGCTACTATGACTACCAGCAACCTCTGCAGGCGGACATTCCCAGCCTGGCCCAGTTCAACGGCCAGATCATCCACCCGCAGTTCTGGCCTGAGGACCTGGATTACAGTGACAAGCGCGTCGTCATCATCGGCAGCGGTGCCACGGCCATCACGCTGCTTCCCAAGATGGCAGAAAAGGCGGCACGCGTGACTATGCTGCAGCGCAGTCCAACCTACATCCTGTCCCTACCAAATCGTCAAAGCTCGCCTCTGCGTTATTTCCTGCCGACATCATGGTTTCGTCAACTGCAGCGTATCCTTTGGCTGTTCACAGCGCGATTTTTCTTTCTCTTCTGCCAGGCTTGCCCGGCCGTAGCGCGTGCCATCCTCCGTCTGCACGTCAGCCAACAGCTACCGAAAACGGTGTCTTTTGCACCACATTTTCTTCCGCGGTACAACCCCTGGGATCAAAGGTTGTGTGTCTGTCCCGACGGAGACTTCTTCAAAGCGTTGAATCACGGTGTGGCCGATGTCCGGACCGACACCATCAAGACCGTCACCGCAACAGGAATCCAACTCGATTCAGGAGATACCCTCGACGCGGACATTATAGTCACCGCCACGGGACTGCGTCTGCAGGTAGCGGGCGGGGCTTCTATCACGGTCGATGGTAACCCGCAGCACCTGTCCCAGAAGTTCCTCTGGCGCGGTATCATGATGCAGGATCTTCCCAATGCGGCGTTTGTCCTAGGCTACACAAACGCCTCCTGGACACTAGGCGCCGATGCAACTGCCCGGTTCTTGTGTCGCTTCCTGCGCGAATTGGATAATCGTGGACAGGCCGCCGCTGTGCCACGGTTGAGCCCCAAAGAGGCCCAGAAATTGCAGAAAAAGCCGCTGATGAACCTTAATTCGACGTATGTGGTGCGCGCGGCAGAAACCCTCCCCAAGACCGCAGATCAGGGGCCGTGGGCGCCGCGGGACAATTATTTGCAGGACCTATGCTTCGCCAAATTTGGAAGCCTCGAAGGGTTGGAGTTCATTGGGGAGGCCAAGAAAGCGCAATAAAGTGGATCTAAACCGTTCATTGTACATCATCCTATATTCGATATTTTCTGCGATTGTTCATTTTACATTAATCAATTGATCTTCAATTTTGTCGAGACAACAGAATTTGTCAGGGAAATCGCTCTGCCAGGTAACCTAGACTTAGCGACGGAGGACTCACATGTTCGTTTGAACGGTGATTTCTGCGAGTTATGCTGCAATTCCGAGCCGCTAGCCGAGCCAACCAATTCTTCTCGATTGGGTGAACACATTTTCCGGATTTCCTAATCCCCAATCATGAGCATTTGCATTCATCTGTGATGTTATATCCTTATCACTAATCTCCTCATAATTGCGCAAGAATGTAAGTATGCAGATGCAAGTCACAAATCAAACAATTTATTTCGATACCATTCCGATATTGGTGACTCCTATTTTCTCAAGTGAACGTTGAGACAGGGCCACTTACAAAATCAACCTTTAAGCTTCACCACACCAAGAAGCCATTGTAGGATACACTTTGTTGCTTGTTGCGGATATTACATCTTGGCGGTTGTGGGGAAACTGCATCAGACCGGCGATAAGGTGGACATGCTAGAGCGTGCGCGCGCGAGAATGGACGAGATTTCGCAGGGGTTCAGATGGCGCCGATCGCCAATCGTATTCGGGCGCACCACGGGCGCGCTTGAGAAGCACCCACTAAAGACGATATGCTTGCGATGGTCAAAGGGCGGGAAAGCGCCGTCTACCTGGGAGAAAAGAATTGTTCTTCTTCACCCTTGTCTGAAAGTGTAGATCATCCGCTGGATGTAGGCCAACGAACGGTGTCATGCCCCTGTGAAGCAGTACTCAGCGCGAAAAGCCAGCACAATCCCTCAGTGCCCATCAAAACTGCGGATATCACGATCCGGATCAATTCGCGTATGGAACGCGTCGTTACCGACCCTGCAGCGCGTGTGTACGGTTGTAGGCGTGAGGGCTGAGTAGATACAGATGCCGTGACTGTCGCGAATAGTACCAGGTCCGATTTGCGACTCGAGGAGGCGTGATGCGCCCTGAACCACATCTGTCAGTTTACAGGGGACGCGGCGTCTCAGCTATCATTCCATGCGATAAGGCGGAAGACAACGAACGATCGTTAAGTGCACTGGAAAAACGCGTTGGGTACGCGTCGGTGTCTGGCCTAGCAAATAAAGAATTGTACCAAACAAGCATAATAAAAGATATTATGGAATGCGTTCATCAAAAGAAAGCGGATTGAACGGGAATATTTATTGAGAAAGACGAAAGCGTTCGAACCATGCGCACTGGGACGAAGAGTTGCGAAATCCTTTGATAGAGGACATTGAGCGGCCATATTCCGTTACGGCACAGGATTCAATGCTGATAGGCACCGCATGCCATCCCATGTTGTTGTCTGTGGCGCAAGGCGTGGCGTAGGCAATCGAGTACGCCTGCTTTTGACAGTCGCGCTGCAACTAGGCGATGATGGTTTACAATGGCGCATTGGCCGTGTACAACGGACTGAGCGAATGAGCTGAACAACAAAAAAACGGGGGATAGTATTGCTGTCGGGCACGCGCAAAGCACTTCACCGACCTGATGGTCCAGACTCCAGAGCACCGAAAGTGCGCGCGATGCGCTGGCTCTGAAGCCTGGAGAGATCGGGCCATAACCCCAATCCCCAGAGCAACCGTGATTGGCAGGCAGGATTCCCTGTGGGGTTAGGGTGCTTTCCCCTCATCCAGTTTGTGCCGACGGGATGCTTCCTAAGTTTCCTCCATCGTTTCCCCCCCTCTTCTGCTCAAAAATGTTGCATTTCAGGTGTTGTGCCCGTGGAGTAGCAAGATGTTTGGCTGATAAGATGAAATTTTCCAGACTTGGATCTTATGAAAGGACTGTTGAAGTTTGGGACGACTTGTTGGCTAGAAGTAATGTCCTAGATCCCTCCGCATGCGCTGTATGCGATTACCTATGAGACGACATACTATCTTCAAGTTGATCAGTTTTCACCAATTCGTATTTCGCGTCCGACTGAACAATGGCTGGCTGGGGGATGGTGATGGTGTGGTGGTGGTGGTGGTGGTGGAAAAGGTAGCGCGAGGGAGAGGGACCACCGACTTGAGTCCAGCCCGGCCTCCGTGCACTCCAAACCCTCCAACACTCCGTCCGTAAGGCATCGCCCCGACCATATATGCCGCCCTTGCGGTTCTTCTAGACCCTCTACTCCCTACCAAATTATCTCGCTTATTTTACCTCAATCATTCTCGCATCGCTCTTGCTTAGTGAGGCCCTTCCTTCTTTAAAGATAGAGGTAGTGCGAACTTACCGCATCTAGAGTATCCTGGGGAGCTGAGGGCCTTGGCCCCTGTCTATCCTAGACCGTCTAGAATAAACCCCCGACATGCATTAGCAACAACTAGCCAGCCGGTCAGCCAGCAAGAGCCAGCCAGCCAATTTTCTCTATTTTTGAGTCGACCCTTCTTTCCCCTGGAACATCCAAGCAGTCCAACGGCCTCCCCCGAGATGTGACAGAAGCCACAAATCTTCTCCAATTACTACCTGCCATTGTAGGATAGAGCGACTCGCCCGATGATTTGCTCGAACATATCGGTTAGGAAACAGATTATCAGACGTGGATATGTCTCATCTCGATTTAGGACATTTTGCGAACGGCTCTGTACACTCCTTGTTGTCATTGAAGCAGACGGCCTGGCTTGCATATATCCACCGCTGACAGTCATTAAGCTATACTCAGTCGGAGCGGAAACCAGTGAAGAGTACTGGTCCGATCATCAAGTAATCAATCGGAATAGTTATCCTCAAGTCGATCGGAGTCTCCGCGCATCACAAATACCAAGAGCAATGGTAATCTATTCTGGGTTGACAGTCCCAAGGGGACACCGGAACCATCGGAGGAACCGTCGCCGCAGCTGTCACGAAGATCTTTCATCCACTCGTACATCCGTCGGGGTACCCGCTAAGGGCATTCCTCTTGAAATGGCTGCGTGCAAATTATTGTCGGACGAACTAGCGTCAACTACGAAGGTACTTCTGCTTCCCCATTCCCATGTCGTGCTACTGCTAGGGATTGAAGGTAAATGTAGCCGCTGAAAGTGCCTTGTGCATGGCTAGCGTTGGGGAGGGGTACTATGGGCATACTTTGTGCTATTGACAAGACCACTGCATTGCGGACATGGCCGGGGGATATCACGAGATTCGGTCAGCCGTCGGGGAGCACGCAAAAGTGACAAAAAAAGGTCGACTGGGATCACCTGTGAATAGCAGAAATGCTTTCAAATCTATTCCGCCCATTGAATTATTCGCATTGACCTATACTTCACAACATACAGCGGGACGAACTTGGTGCCTGCAATTGTCACTGATAAATTTATTCTCCTCCAGCTGCACGCATTATCAGCTATTCTTTGGGTCAGTTCTACTCCATGTTGCTGCTACTGCAACACCCGAGTAGCACGGCACCTTGTGATGGGGAAGTGATTGGTGCGGTGTGAAAATCTAGCCCGTGCCGGAACAAGAATGGACGAGAGAATTCGCTTACCTGTCGCAGTCGTTGCGACAACACGGGACGCGACGGGGTGGCCGAGCGATCTCGACGCATTTGAATTAGTGCTGGCGGCTGGAATTGACAGCAATGTGGTGATAAGCGGACCAAACTGCGCGCAAAAGAGTCAAGCCGTACAATGAACAAGAAGGACCTTTACATCCAGTTTGGCGAGCAATATCATCATATCTACCTCATTATCAACCGCCTCGATAATGTAGATCGATCGCGAATTGCCAGTCAAGGCAGGTTGGAGCCGATGCCCTGGAGCAGCAGCCCGGGCGCTAGTCTCTATTAAACAAGACCATGATTCATTCATGATTTTGGTTGATCTCTTCCTCATTTGAAATAGATTTGAAATAGAGCCCAGCGGGTCGGTTCCACGGACGAGCTGCGAACCTCCTGGCGATATGACTGGGTCTGTCAGTATCTAGTAGTGCTTCTAGCGGCCCATTTGCTTCGACGCAGCATCATTTCGTTCATGGCCAAGTGGGTTTTCCATGGTCATATCCAGCCAAGCTTTGTGGTTCATGATGAGTTCGTCTAATATTGATCGCGAGGTCCACCGCAAGTGGCACCATCCAAGGCTCATTATAAGGGCGCAAGATCATACGAAAGATCAATATGCATACACACATGATTCTTTTATGCATTTCATAAAAGATTTCTCGAGAAAGGACGTATCATATAAGCAACACGTGCAAGGCATCCGTCTCCGTAGACGGGCTATGAATGACGAGGAGCTGTCGACTACGATCAAGCAGCTGGAACTTATTTGCACTCAATCCATTACACTAATGTACCTCCCTCAATCGAGCCCGATGTCAAGAGAAAGACGACCATTTTTGCAAATTTCTGGTTTCATCGTCCTGTATCGGGGCCTACGCGGCCAAGGGACAGGTGAGAAGTGATCCAATACAGGCTGAGGGAGTGGATCTGCCTGATTCAGCTGAGCTAGACTAGTTAACTGACTAGTCACTTGAAGAGATGGTGGTCTAATCATCGCTTCTGCGGAGGTGCCGGGGCATGACTTGTGTCGTGCGAACCCACCGCGCTAAGCGGCCCGGCACGGGTTCTTCACACGGGAGTCTGTGTCCTTTTCCTGTTCCCCCCTCGACTGTCCTACGGGTGGGTGCCTGTGTGCCTGCCTGCTCTCAGTTCGCAGATCTCGAGTTACACTGCCTGTGGTTTTGGCGCTGAACAAGACTCATTGTATTACATCAAACACAAGTATATACATACACTACAGTATGGCCTCTTCTACGCTCAATGTGTGTGTGTGTGCGTGTGTGTGGAGATTGCTGCGAACGAGAGTGGATAATAACTTGCAGCAATCTAGTCCTGGCTAGGCAAATCGTCCCCCGCTGTGACCTTCTGGCATAGCCGAAATCTTACTCCCCCACCTTCAATTGTCCATGATCTGGACAATCTGGTTCTCTGAGCCGACCATCCGCCAGCCAATCCTACAGCCTTTCTCTCGATCGACAGTTCGTCTGGTTGATCCATGATGCGAGCTCCCATCAACCTGACAGGTGCAAGACGGCGTTATTGGTCCGTGATACGAAATGGTTGGGCCCATCCAGCCCCCTCCCTCATTCCCTCGTCCCCGAAAAACACCAAGAGATGACCACACTCGGTCTCTCTGCTTGCTCAGGCAGCCACCAACTGACGGAGTACCTTAGCAGGGACCATAGCTCTTCAATCAAGCTTGCAGGAACTAGCTACGAAGGTCGAATCCTGACTTGTCTACTCGACCGCTCACTCCGAGTGGATGGTTATTTCCAATGCCCTCAGCCGGGCATCTTGTTCATACCAGTGAGGAGTCAGTAACAGCGCAATGAGGGTGGGTCAATGTGGGTTTTGATACCCCGACCCCTCTATATCGTGCGTGGAGTAAATGCCATTTCGCAGGGTGCAATCGGTCAAAGCGAGCAAAAAGAAAAAGGAGGGAAAGAAAAAGCAACGAAATGGTTCCGAGGCACTGGTGCTCCGGAGTGATGGCCGTCTGAACTTGCTCAGCGCTACAGTATCCTTCATGCGCGGTCCACTTTCGCATCCCGTCAAGCTGGTTACAGCATCATGACGGCCGAGGATCATGTCTAGGTAGAGTTAGACACAGTTGAGAGCAAGTTGTCTCATGCATCACAGTCTTTTCACCTGCTTCGAATGCCCGGCTTCAGCAACAGCGTCCCCAGTGCCAATAGGTAGGTGCCAATGAAGACCAAACTCTGATCTACAGAGGGGGTGGACCATGCAATCCCCGTGCTCTAAAAATGCTAATTCGCAGGCTACCAATACCCATCACATCATATGCAAAGTTCAATTTGGAATTTTTTGCCGTTCTGATGGTGCTGGGGGGCGCTGCGGAGGGGCTGGGATCTATCGGAATGGGACCCTTCTAGCCATACCCTATCCTGCAGAAGGTATGATTGGGACTTGAGAGCTCTATTTTGCCACGGTTGTCGCTCAGCTGTGAATGCTAAACCTCAAGCTATCATTTTAGTGGGACCATTGCATCAAGCCTGGTCATTGTCTCCGCGCATCGACTTGTTCCTGCAATAGCTTATATAGAGAATGTACGCCCCTACACGAAGGGAACTTTCCTCTCGAGTTCAATTTACAAACACACCAGTCCAAGGATATCCTCCTAATTTCTATCTTCTCTTATGTGTTAAAGTTGCCGGTTTGCGTCGCTTTTTTCGCTTTCTTGTGAGTTGTCGCCACTGCTCCTCAGGAGAAACCACAGCAGAGCCTGACCTTCCACCCCGGCCTACAGTTTCCCCATCCAGGTATACCAAGCAGTCGCCTCAACTCACACCCATTCCAAGTCCAGCTATCTCGAGTCCACTTAAGAAGAGTTCAGTAACTCAAGCGAACCCAACTCAGACGACACCAAGACGAACAAAATCAGTTGAGATAAGACCAGCTGTGATCAAGCCAGCTGAGACAGTATCGATTGATAAAGAGCCTGCTCAGACAACACTAGCTGAGACAGTATCGATTGAGAAAGAACCTGCTCAGGCAATACCAGCTGAGACCGTATCGATTGAGAAAGAACCTGCTCAGGCAATACCAGCTGAGACGGTATCGATTGAGAAAGAACCTGCTCAGGCAATACCAGCTGAGACAGTATCGACTGAGAAAGAACCTGCTCAGACAATACCAGCTCACATAATACAAAATTCGACAATACTATCTCTGCCAAATCAAAACGTGGCGATGGCCCCCTCTATTTTATCCCCTGCCCCGACGACCAACGTCACCTCCCCCCTTTCTCCTAGCATTCTGTCTAAGTCTCGACGGACTTCGGGCTTCCTTGACAGCGATAGCATTTCCAACCATGGCATGTCTCGTTCAGTCACTTCTCGACGGGTATCTTCCCGCAAGTTCCAGTCTTTCGAGACCTCCAATATATCAAATGTTGTGTATTCCCTGAAGCGTCGCAGTGGGGATGAGCTAGGCGCTACGGCGTCCTCCAAGCTCTTGAACGCGACTCATGCCTCGCTGATAGATTGGATTCGAACTCAGCGCATGAGTTTGCTACCTCCTGAGGGTAGCAGCTATGATAAAGTGTTGGCGTGGGCACAGCTATTTGTTGAGAGACTACACTCCTTTGACTTGGCCATCGAAGAGTTCGCTGGCGACAGCTACCTCGCCGCTCAGCTCGCCTACGGCTACTGCGCTTTGCTCCTTGAGGTATGCTACTCTACATACGCTTGCACGATCCGGTTGCTGACACTTCCGTTTGTGTAGCTTGGCAAGGATAATGATAGTGCTTTGATGATCTCATTTGGATTCTTCTACAGCACCTCCATGGTGCTGGTGAATTTACTTGAGCGCATCGAGCTATTTACTGTTACTCAAGAAATTCGCGAACAGCTCGTTCTGGCTCTGGCAGACCTTGTGACACTGGTCGCCAGCGTTGCCACTTACTTCCACCAGGCTATCCGTGGGATGACTGGGAACTCAGCTACCGTCAACATTTATGCCAAGTTCCCTGGCCAGATCCAAGCCTTCCGCAGTCGTTGCGAGAAGATTTCTGAGTCCATGTGGAGACATCAGCTTCTGAAGGAAAACCTTGATGGAGCGAGAGGTAAGAAACATCATGGTTTTTGCGCCATACGAGCTTACATTTTATAGTTTCTGAGGTCAAGACCATCCGCGCCTGGCTCGCGCCGGAAGATTCTGTTCTTGCCAATGTCGCCGAGACCACCTCTCATCTTGCTCACGACCGCGAGGAAATGACCTGTGTTTGGGTCGGTCCTCATCTCACCCGCTTCTTGAGAAATCATCAGCAAAGGACTTTCGCCATCACAGGGAAGCCTGGCTCTGGCAAGACTGTTCTGTCTTCCGTCATCGTTGACCACCTTCAACACCCCATCGGTGGTGTCATGCACAAGACGTTGTACATCCCCATCAGTAAGTTCTCCATCCTAGATGATGCCTTTTACATTTCTAATCGACTCCAACTAGATGGTCGCCTCCCTGCTGAGACAAGGCCCCGTGCTATTGTTAAGACTATTCTCTTCCAGCTGTTCGAGAAGCGGATCGGAAATATTCAGCTCTTCCAAATTCTCTTCGACGTTCATGAGCGCAGCAAGAAGGCCTCCAATGATAATGACTATGACAACATTCTCTGGAATGCCTTGGAACGTGCGCTGGCTGCTGCCTTGAAGGGTGCCAAGGAGCTTGTTATCGTCATTGACGGTGTTGATGAGGCTTCTTGCGATGAGGCTGTCCTCCTGCAGAAACTGACCAGCGCCATCTCCAAGGCTTCAAATGTGAAGCTGATCACCCTTGGTGCTCAGGATCCTCCTAGTCTTCCCGGCCTGCGTCACTACCGCATCACTGATGATGGTATCTATGAGGATATCTGCGCCGTTGTGAGGGGTCAGTTTGAGAGATTTGATGCCTACAATAGCCTTGACGAAATGGAGCAATCCATCATCGTTAGCCGCCTCACTAGTGCTTCAAAGGGATCCTTTCTCTGGGCTAAACTTGCGAGTAAGCGAGTTCGCGATGTGGAGAATGCGGAGAATCTTCGCAAGGCCGTTGATACTCTTGCGAACGCGAAGCCAACCATCACCGATTTGGTCTTGCAGATCTTGAACGATTTGCCCCAGTCCCAAACCCGGGAAGATGCTAAATTGATGTTGTTGTGGCTTGCCACAGCCGACCGACCCCTCTTGGTAAAGGAACTGAAGGCCCTGGCTTCTATCCAGCCAGAGAAGCAGACTGTTACCGAATACACCGAGGAACCTCTGAGAGTTTTGCATCCAGTGAACTCCCTGGTGTTTCTTCAGGAGGGTCAGGTCTTTCTCCGCCACAGCCTCATTCGCACCGCTATCTTGGATATCTTTTCCAAGGGCAAATTGGTACCTGCTGTTAAGGACCGCCATGCCGATCTTGTCACCAGACTCTTGGTCTATATCAAGACTACTGTTACCCAGCCGCATGAGCCTTCTATTACACCTCTTGACTGGCATGACGTCAATCCCCTCATTAACAAGCATCCATTGCTTGATTTCGCCGTTCGCTACTGGATCACGCATTTCAGACAGACGAGCGTATTTGTCAACAACGGTGAGGCCCCTGCTGCCAAGGAGTTCGCTAAGCTTTTTCCTTCTTCGATTACCGTTTTCCTCCTACAAAACACTCTCTGGGAGAATAGACCGACTCCAGAGTTGTTGATCTTCACCACCACCGTCACCAACGTCTGCCGCCAGATTTTGACCAGCAATCATGTGGTGACCCTCCAGCTGATCATTACTCTGGCATTCCTGTATCGCCAGCTCGATTATATTCCGGAGGCTGTCCCCCTTTTTCATGAGGCGACTATCATCAGTCGCACACTGCTCACAACTCGCCATCTGGTTACCATGAAAATGGCTACCACCTTCCTTGAGGTCACAACGCAGAGAGTCACTAGCACTAAGACCGAAATCATGACCAAGAGAGAGGAGATACTTCTTGTACTGGTTGAGTGCTACAAGCACCACTATGGAAACACCCATGAGAATGTGATCAACACCTTGAAGCAGCTGGTGGAGCACTACCGCCTCATCAAGGAAGAGAAAAAGGCCGAGGAGATTACGGTCACCATTCAGCAAATCAGCGGGGAATATAGCCAGGGTCGGAATATCCATGGCGATGTCAGTGTGCACCTAAAGGGCAGTAACGGGGTCGCCGTTCCAGGCGGTCCCACTCTACTGCTAGACATTGAGGAACATGACCAGTTGATCGAGGTTGAGGCTTGGAACTTTGAAAGTTTGATCAAGCGGGCCGAGGAATACTTTGCGGAGGGTAAGTTTGAGGTGGCTGAACGCACCTATGTCGAGATATGGCAACGTTTGAGTCGGGAGTCCCGCCTTCAGCATTCCACCCAGGCCGAAGAGCGTAAGATCCAATCGGTTCTTGCCTACGCCAAATTTTTGAAGATACAGAAGAGGGAACATGAGGCCTCTTCCATTCTCTCCAGCGTCTGGCAAGAGTACCAGCAGACAAGTATGGCCTTGTCCGAGACCTCAGTGTTCCAACTCCAGGAATTTGCCAAAGTCATGAAGACTGTTGGTCTGACTACGTTGGCTTTGACTGTGTTCAAACACTGCTCGCACTATTATCAGAGTACCAACCGCACCCAGTCTTCGACCTACCAAGAAATCCAGCAGAGTATTCAGACCACCTCTAAGGAAGTTATGCAGTCTTTTAGCTCTTCTTCCACAACGGTGACCTCTGAAACCACCCTGGAGGAGATGGTTTACGAAGCATCCACCTCAATCGCCACTGTCGACCAGACATCCTTCAGTGCCACACAGACTCTGATCAGCTTGTATGTTGAGCAGCGCCGCTGGCAGGATGCGACTCGCGTCATCAAGAAGGTCTTGCACGGTGTCTGGCCTTCACTCTTTGCCCCCTCCCTGCAGGATGTCAACCTCCCTACGAAGCACGTGGAGAGTTGCATTGAGCTGGCTGAGCGACTCAGTCACTGCTATCATTCTCGACGTCGCTTCACTAAGGAAGAAGATATCCACGTTCGCCTCTATCGCGCTGTTCGCTCGGGTCGCAAGGTTGATGACAAGCTGCGGGAGCGCATCACCAACGAGCTTCTACGGCTCTTTCAGCGCACTGCACAGACTGACAAGATCATCAACCTTCGCCAGGAGACTTTGAATGACTATACCAAGCACTATGGTCCTGAGAATCCACTGGTTGTCAAGATTCTCTGGACCTTGGCTGAGCTTACTCGCCCTCGACCGGTCTTCGTCGATTACTATCTGCAGATCATTCGTATCTTGAATAAAGACTCCCCTGTCTCCCATCCCGAAGCCCTTGAGCCCCTCGTTATTGTTTCCACTGAGCTCTGGAAACAGGGCCGCTACTCGGATGCTCTTCACCATTACCAGATCATTTTCACCACGTTTTTGAATGAGCCAAAGCTCAATGCCAAGTTCCAGGACCAGACCTTTGTGCATGAATTCTTTGAGCGCTACACTCACTGCCTGCGCAGTGTTCGTACCGAGTTTACTGTACTCCACCAGGTGACCGTTGATTACCAGACCAAATGCAAGGCCGTGTTCAGTGCCACAGCTTCCATCACTCTCAAGGCTACTCTGACGCTTGCCAAGTTGTGCCAGGAGTCGAAGCGCTATGAGCTCGAGGCTATCGCGTTATATGAGGAGCTGCTCAAGACCAAGTCTGAGGAACTTGACCTGCTGGAGATCTCTTCTACCTTAGATGCTATTGTTGAGGAGCAGGCCGCCATTGTCAACTCGAGTAAGACTGAGTCTCTCTCGTCAGCTCAGGTCGAGCGTGCCGTCAAGGTGTGGAGAAAACGGATTACCACTGTCCGGGAGACTCACGGCTGGGCCCACGAAGAATCCCTCACCAAGATGGAGGAAATCATTAAGTTCCATGCCCAGCGCAATGAGACTCAGACCGTGGTGCAGGAGCTCAAGGAAGCGACTGTGCAGATACTGTCCACCGAGACCTCGGCGACGCGCCTGATCGCAGCTGCTACGACCATCGCATCTAGCTACATTGCGACGAACCAGATCCAGAAGGCCACAGAGCTGACTCAGGAGATCTATCGTCAGATCGTGATGAAGGACACTAGTAACTCCAAGTCTGTTCAGTTTGATCTTTCCTCCAAAGAGCGCCAGAGCTTGACTTTCTTGGCTCAGCTCGAGTACAGCCTGCGCCGTAGCTCATCGACCACGATCACCGAGATTTTGGCCGCACTGACTACCGAGTATGTCTACTTTGAAGAATTCCGAAAGGAGATCAAGTCCAAGAGCAGCTTCCATAGTATCTCTGTTACCACCGCTCGCCTCTACCAGTTCCTTGTTGCACGCGAGCGCCACACTGCCGCCGCTCGCGTGTTCGATGATTTCGTTGCTTACTTTATTGATACTGAGGGCAAACGCGTGCAGTTGACCGAGGTCTCCCAGGTCAAGATCTTTGTGCTGTCTATCCTGGATCACTTCAGCACTCATCAGTCGGATAACTTCATCCGGTCGGTGGGTATCACTAGCAACGACCATGTCATCGAACTGCTGAAGAACCAGAGGTGGGAGACTGCCAGTGACCTTGCCCTAGCCGCCTACAAGTATATCATCGCTCACGATAGCTACCACACCCCTGAAATTGTCAAATTTGTTTTCACCCTCGGTTTGAACATTGCTGGTCGTGATCTCGCGACTCGTCCCGATGAAGCCACCCGCAAGAAGCTGCTTGGAGTTTCTGGTATGATAATTAAGGATGCTCTCCGCGTGATCACTAGCTTGAAGCTCAACTTGGCTGGTGTCAGCCTTGTTCATCTGAACAAGTTAATTGGTCTGCTTGGCGAGCAGCAGGACTACCACACTCTGGCCTGGCTGCTAACCATTCTTTGGAACAGCCGCGAGGCGCAACGCAGCTGGCCTACTTCCATCACTCTTGCTCTGGGACGTCGCTTCATCATGGCCCGTTACTTAGTTGGTGACTATTCCGCTGCTCTTCGGCTGGCGGAGGATATCGTTTATAACTGCCGTCGTGTACACGGACCTCGTCACGTCAGCACACTCGAGATGTCAATACTTTTGTCACAGCTGTATACCGGTAACGCTCAGCGCTACCAGGCAGAGAAGAACGGTCAGGAAATTGCCAACCGATTCTACAAGAAGAGCGCCGCCGTGCACGAAAACATCCTCCGTGTGTTCAGTGATCCTGACTATGCCGAGCTGGAAGGTATCGATAGCAGTGGAAGCTTTGACGGTTCCACCTACGACGAGATGGATGGCGCCGAGGAGCACAATGGCGCTGTGGCTGGTGGCGAGCATGTTCGCCAGCACCTACATCTCCTCAAGCTCTCCGTTGAGCGCCTCGGCGACTGGCCTAAAGACTACAATGAGTACGAGAAGCTGAACGCAGACATATTCAGAGAGTATGGCGAGCACTTGACAGGAGTGGAGGGCGTTGAGAAGTGGAGCCTGAAGAACTTTGGTGCTGGCAAGGCCGAGGGTAACGAGGATACGTTGGATTTGAAGTTCAAGACTTGGGAGCTTGTGGATACTCAGCAGCATGTCTATTGATTTGTTTGATTGTTGTTATATACCTTGTTTAGTCGTTTGTGATTATTTGTACCGGTATCCTGGACTGTGAATCAATCTACTCGCTTAATGAACCGCTGAACTGCTATTTCGAACTCTGTCCTCGGTGTAGACACTTTGCCGGCCTCTCCCCCACATGTATAGCCCTCTGCGCTACTAACGTAGGTTAACAGAGGGTTAATTGCGTAGCGGCATACCATCGTAGGAGGGCTTACTGCAACGATCTCGGACTAGACTGATATTGTCTACATCGGAAGGGGTGTGCCAAGTGAATTTGTTGTTCTCTACATTTCTCTCCGGTCGGACACCTCTTAATGTCTGGGCAGGAATAGTCTCTGAATAAGGCTAGTATGGTGGAAGGGCAGGAAGCAAAGAGCCCAAAAGTAAAAAGATAAAAAAGTAATGTGTGCATCATCCGTGAATCGAACACGGGCCTCATCGATGGCAACGATGAATTCTACCACTAGACCAATGATGCTGTTTGATGTAATATATGTTCTTTTTCAAAACCTCATACCGCTATATCACTGCGCCACAAAACCTGGGCGAGAAAGCAAACGTGGTGATCTTTCTTTCTACTGTGAATTCTTGAAAATAAATACTAAGCATCTGGCGTGCCTTGGCTTAGATCTCACTTCAAAATCCGCCTTCGCTGAGCCATAAAGTATCACAAGACGAATATAATCCCCAACTCCCCAATGGCCACTCATACCTGGACAGCGATGGTGGCATAGCTCCATGTTATGCGACCGTAGGCCTACATAGCATTTCTCATGCCCTTCCTTTCGCATAAGTCGGCAATTGTCACCGTCACCTGGGACCAAACCAAGCCTTCCACCTCTTTTACCCCTCATCTCGGAGATCTCGGCGAGCTCGGAACTCGGGCACGCTCAGGGCACTCTTCACTCCCACTTGTTGTCGGCACGAGGGGATGAGGGATGTCGATCGCTTCAGGTCGGTCGGCAAGCAGTAGTATAAATAAAGAGATGAGTATTGTGCAAAGTGTTTCTGTAGCCCCTCAGCTACAACTTCAACTCGAGGATATTCTGAACTGGCTTCTCTTCCATTCGAACCACTCTGCCCAAGATGTACTACGAGCCCGGCGTGACGGAGCATAACCTGCCGCATGACCCGTTCAAGGTACTTGCCACTATTTGTATCTACACACATACACACACACACACACACACCACATAACTTGTCCCTTATCCAGTCCCCAATACCCAACACACCCCTCCCCAGCTCTCCTCTCTCCTTGTTATGGCATTAAGGCCAAACTAACAGCTCAAACCCAGGCATGTGTAATCCCGCGCCCAATCGGCTGGATCTCGACCCAGTCCGCAGACGGACGCTCGGCAAACCTAGCACCATACTCGCAATTCACGAACCTCACCTTCGACCCGCCGTACGTGATGTTCTCATCGAACCAGACAGCCACCGGCGAAAGAAAGGACACGGTGATCAACGCCGAGAGCACGGGGAGCTTCGTGTGGAACCTTGCAACCTACGAGCTGCGCGAGGCGGTCAACATCTCGGCGGAGCAATTTCCCTACGGGGTGGACGAGTTCGAGCGGGCGGGCGTCAGCAAAGAGGCGGCGCGGCTCGTCGACGTGCCCATGGTCGCGGAGAGTCCTGTCAAGTTCGAGTGTCGGTATCATTCCACTGTGCGGTTACCGGGGAACCCGCCTATGGGTACCGTGGATGTCATCATCGGTCGCGTGGTCGCTGTGCATATCAAGGATGAGGTGCTGACGGATGGGAGGCTTGATGTGCGTAAGACTCGGCCCATTGCTCGGTGTGGATACTATCAGTATACCGTTGTTGAGAATACTTTTGATATGGTTATTCCCGGGATGTCGGAGGATGTGTTGTATGGGTTGGAGGGGAATGCCAGGCGGAATCGGTTGCGGGATCGGGAGAATGGGGAGAGGGAAGAAGGGAAGAAGGAGTAGATTTTTGATGTACTGTATTGTACATACGTACTTAGATTGGTGGGCTGTAGATATGGGATATTGTTTGGGTTCAGGCCAGTAGTCTCGCACCACCGTACGATATGCACACTCACACCTTGGCGGTCCAGCGCCACTTCCACTCCAGCAACGCCCACCGCGAACACACCACATTCACCAGCCCGAAAACCAACACCGCCGCGTAGAACCCGACCAACAGCTGCGGCGTCGTGGCCGCCAACATCTCGCCCCCGACAGGGACCGTCAACAACGTCCCGAAGGCCGCGACACTGTACACGGTCCCGTAGAACCGACCATACTCCTCCGTGCGACACAGCTGGCCGGCACACACGGGGGCCAGCGAGATCCAGCCGCCGGATCCAAACCCGAACACCGCGACGACCGCATACAACGTTGCTTCGTTCCGCTGCCCAAACGGCACCCATACTCCCGCCATAATGACCAGTGTGAGCAACATCATGGCCAACAGCACATTAAATCTACCGATGATGTCTGCCGCCAACCCCGGGAGTACCCGACCCAGCAGACTCATACTGTTCAACACCGTCAGTGTGTAGAACTGCTCGTGCGACGAGAAGCCCGCGTAGCGTGCATAAGTGGGGAGCAGCGCCGCACAGCCGAAGATGATGAACTCGAAGCTGAAGACTGCGAGCGCCAGGAAGCACAGACGCGGGGACTTGAAGGCGCGGAAGTTGATGGTGGCGCGGCTGGGGGGACCGTTGCCGGTGGTGGGGAGCTGACGGCCCTTGACGAGGAAGATTGCGAGGACATAGCAGGCAAGAGCAATGAAAGCGACAACGCGCAGCGACCAGGCCCAGCCGTATTGCTCGAAGGTAGTGCGGAGCACGATCGGGAGGATGGCGCCCCCGGCCGAGGACCCGGCCATGCAGATGCCTGTGACGAGGGCGCGGCGGCGCTCGAACCAGTGACTCAGCACGCTGATGGCGACGGTGGTGACGATGGCTGAGGAAATGCCGCCCAGTACGCTGAGCGTCAGCATAAAGTGCCAGTATTTCGCGCATTGGGCCAGGAGGAGGTAGGAGGCGACGCTGCCGATGGAGCCTGCGGCGAGGAGAAGGCGGGGGCCGTAGCGGTCGAAGACTGGGCCGACTTGTACGCCGAGAAAGAGAGTGAGAAAGACCAGGAGCGCGCTGATCCAGCCGATGTCTTCGACGCTGTAGCCGGATAGCTGGTGGATGGTGATGTAGTCCTGTACCGTGCCAACTAGGGGTTCCGTAAGTTTGATCGTTGATGTTGAGACTAGCTAGGAGGGACATACCAGCAGTTTGGAAGCCGAAGGAGGGAAACATAATCAAGGCCGAGCCGACCAAACAGCACCATGCATCACGGCCGCCTTCGGGGTAGGCCAGACTGACAGCTCCAGTGGCGGCATCGTCGGAGGCAGCGGATTCGCAGCTGACGTCACAGACCTCGTCTTCGCAAGACGCGCTGTCTCGATTCATCATGTTAGCTAGCAGAGATGGAGTTCAAATTGCTGTCCTGAGGAAAACATGTTGAGATTGCAGTCAAGAGACATAGCACAGGCCTGGTTTGAGCAGTTATTTGCAGAGCATGTTAAGGTAATCATTTCACCACGGGGGCGAAAGGAAATCAGTGAAGCATGATGATACTGATTCATAAATATGTCAATATACCTCCGGAATCAAGATCGAGTTAACGTCTGTTCCTTGATTCTAATGGGCTGTATTCTTAACTGGGTAGGGAAAAGACTGTGGTTTCTCTCCGGCTCGTATACCCGTTAATCATCGAACGTGGGCGCAACCGGTTTAGGGGTGATCCAGCATGTCTGGAGCTCATAACCTGCTGGCATGACCACTCAGCCGAACATTCCGAGTGTGGTTCTGGGGAAAGTTTGAGCTTGATTCAAGATATCAACAAACAAGGCGGGGGCGAATCCTGATAAGTAAGCCGAGGCTCTTGACAGGAATGAGCTGACATCGCTGGATAAGGATGGTCCGGATGAGATTTATAGGTAGAAGCAGGCGAGAAGTATACTATTATTGGTTTACTCCAGGGCGTCAGATCAAGCGAGAATTTGCTCCCACCATCGGCTTACTCTCAGGTCTTCTGCGCTTCACATTACTACCCATCACTTGTCCAAGCTCTCACATTCGGGCCAAAGTAAAATAATTGTTCTCGCTCTGAAGAAATTATGAAGGCTTCCACTCCAAGCCTATGATAGATGTTTCAAGGCTATGATTGACAACTATGCACAAAAGAGCACATGCAACCAGGTTATGGCTTGACAGATGGCAGTGCTTCGAACTCATCATTTGTCCCGTGTGAGCCCGTTGCGTACGTTATGGCTCTCGGCGAGCCTTTCCAGTATAGTTCTCATGCCCGTCCACGGGTAAAGATTGGCGGCTGTCCAAGAGACGCTTGTATATAGACACAGGATCCTTCAGAGTCATTGCGTTAAAAAGCTGATGAGCAGCCAAACGAGCAGCGCGAGCGTCATGGCCGCACTGTACAGAGCCCATAGGACTCTTAAGATACTAGTCATCATGGCCGGTTGGTCGAACACATCCGAGAAAATAAGCACGAAGATGGAGCTGAGGAAGCTGAAAACGAATGCGGCAATGACAAACAAGTTGGCTGCCTTATCCACGAATGGACGGATGATGCATGTCGCGAGGAACATTGCCGCCTCGAGGACCAGAAGTCCGATAGCCTGGGCGGTCGGCGCGGACTGTGTGAATCCTGTGCTCGCGCCTTTGCAAACAGTATACACCTGTCGTGGCATGGCGAAGTAGAAGGCTTTCGGTGCGGTAGTCGACGTACAAGAAGCCCCATTTGGTCAAATACATTGGACTCAGATAAAGTTCGTCTTGAAAAGCGCGTGCTTGCTGGAAGACCTTGAATACCGCAAAGGGATAACCCTGCAGTCATCGCAAGCCCACATGGTGATTGCCAAAACAATTTCGGCCGCAGAATCTTCCGCGACCAGCTCCCAAGCACAGACAACGCACACCGATGGGTACCCCAGAGCGATGAGCTGATACAAGCTTCATCTGACAAAGGTCTTCCATCCGGCTTCCGGGCTAGCGGCGCGGTTCAGCTTCGCCTTCTTGGCGAGAAGAGGCAGGGCTAGTCGAAGTATAACCATGATGACTATAATGAGAAGGGAGACAAAGGAGAGCAACAAGTACCCAGTCATGAATATGTTCGTCCTTTCAATGTTGACTCGGTAGCCCACGCGTTCGATACCGCGAACTGTTTGCTCGGTGCCTTTATTTGTTGTGTCGGCCGACCGCTTCGTAAGAAACCTCAGCCCAGCTAGTGCCCGTTTCGCCATGTAGACAGATTCGTTGGGTACATTGACGAGACCCGAAGGGTACTACCGGTGGGGCGTTGATACCATGTGCAGATCGTCTGCAATGGGCCGTGGTGAACAATGCCCACAGTCCATTGAAAACGCAAAGTCCAGGACTAGACAATCGGAGGGAAACTTATCGAGCTCATACCAGCAATAGCCTGGGATTGCATGAAGCTCAGGAGGAGCCGAGCGCGAAACGAGACATGGGTGGCAATACCGGGTTGCCCGAGAATTGCAATGACAGCACTGGCCAGGAGACCGAAACCGGTGGCAACGGCCAGTACCCAGCCCACACCTGCCTGATCAACCGTCTTGCCATTGTCCACATCGGTTTTGACACAGCTGATTTGGGACCCGTTCAATGTCATCAGTTTGACACGGACAGTGGCATCCAGATCGGGTGCAGTATACGCGATACCTAAGGCACAGCAAGAGCGACAATCAGCAATAAAGTAGGGTAGTCTTCGAGAGCACTCACCTGGAATCACCGAAAATCCCGAGATTGTTAGCGGAGTATCCTTAATCTCCAGGGAGTCGATTGTTAAGGACAAAGGTTTCCCACCCCTAAATCGCACGGGTTGATACTCTCGGCGAGTGCTTTGTATCCGTACATCCAAACTTCCAGACCCAGAGTAATATAGTCATTTTAGAAAATAGATCCATCGAAGCTGATAGCGCAGTGTCGTTTCCAGGCGTATAAACAGCTTTGAAGAGGTCGATTGAAATAAGACCGTCGTCCGAGCAGGGAATGAACGAGGAGGCTCTGAGAAGCTTCTCAGCATTAACAGACAAGATGAGAAGGAGAGACCTCACGAGACATCGAGTAAGCCATAGCATCAACTTCATCATAAATAGAACGGCACTTGCGGAGGATATTTTGGGGATATCGACAGAGAAGAAAAAGTGAGAAGTCGTCGTCGTGCCCAACCGAAGTGGAAGAACGGGCGATATCGTACCGGCTTAGCTCTTTCCATCCATGGGTAAGCAACCACCATGACTGCGAGGCTATGTGTTGGCGGGCGTCACAAAATCGTCTAAATGGGTCTTGAGATGACTATAAAAGCCCGCTGTTAATGGCTTCATATAAATTCGGGCTAAGCTATGGGGTATGGAATGACTATTAAATTCATCACTATAATCCACTACTAATAAGAATATTAGGTTTCATTTTGTGCTCTCTCACTGACGCAGAAGAGCGCTACTTGCCAACACCTGGTATTTGGGGACCAAACGATCTGCCTATCGAGTCCGTCTGGCCTCGCCTCGAGGCGTAGGCCGGATTTGGGTGGGTCACTATATCCCACGACCCTGGTGCTCCAGTTGTGGCTCTCTGCTTCGCGTCCGTCTTACCTATATAAGCGAAGTTGTGAAGAGAAGATATAAATAGATAGGGTCGGCGATCTGGGCCAGATTCGTGGTCAAAAAGGTTTGAGTGCCAACCGGACCGGTTACTATCAGGCAAAACAGATACATGTCGACGAATGATCATGCCGTCACGCAAAGTGATTGGTAATCCACGCTGTTGAAAAATGCCACAAGATAGAGGTCGCTGCGAATGTGGGTGAAAGGCAAGAGACGTAGGGACCTTCGTGGCGTTGGTGACAGTATCATTCCAAACCGAGGGAAATGTTCGGCAGCAGCTAGGCTAAGGGATGCGTACAATTCAGTGGTCAAGAAGTAATTAAACCCCAGTATCAATCTAGGGGCACACATAGGCATCAAAATATGGAAAAAGCGCGCTGGCAGAGAGATTGGAGCTGGGGTGGAGCTCTAACCGGGATATCTCAATCGACACGACCTCACAAAAGATGACGCTCTCATGATGAACGGCTTGCCCAGAAGTTTAAGGGGGTATTAAATCCTCGGTAACACGATAGCAGGTAGTATTAATAGCTGAATGCGCAGGCTGGGTGGCTGAGCAGGTCCACACAATTCCGAGGAGGCATGTTGAAGCTGTGGAGATAACCTGCGATGTCGGAAATACGTGGGTCGGCGTCCTATTCTTGTGCAGGACACAACATTGAATGTCGAGAAGTGTCTAGGCAGACAATCCAATAACTACAAATGCTTGTCAGTGTTATGGAAGACAGTAGAATGATCTCTGGTACTCAGCTACATCGTTTAGTCGCTCCTTTTGCTTAATTTTTGGCCACTTCATATACCAGTCCCTTCTATAATCACTGGTTCGACTGATTCAATCATGCCGGCCATCAAGTATATGGGGATTACGACTATGAGCCGTCTTTCGCAGCAGCTGTTTAATTTTCTGTCCTCTCCAGTCTGACCACAATGGCACTTACAGCTCAACTGTGCCAAGCCAGGACTTGGTTCTTCATCTCCTTTTTCACTAGGGGTGTATGTAAGTGATTGCGGATACAGCAGAATTGGCTCTTTTACTGACGAGGCATAGTGGAAGTAATTGGATATATCACAGCAAGTTAGATCGGTCTACCTGATATCCACTTGATTTATACTCATCCACCATTCTACCCAGCGCTCAATTTCAGCTAATCAAGCACCGAACTACGCCATGACGCCTGGGATCGTGCAAACTCTCTTTATCCTGGTGGCGCCTTCTCTTTTCGCAGCAAGTGTATACATGGAATGTGGTCGGAGCATAGTGTGGACCGAAGGCGAAAAATACGCTATCGTCCGGCCCAACTGGATTACCAAGGTCTTCCTAATTGGTGACATCGCAGCGTTTGTGGCTCAGGGTCCCGGTCATTAAGCTTCGAGATCTTTCGGGCGACGTCGAATAATCGTTGACCATGTCCACTTAGGCGCTGCATCTCTCTCAAGCAGTTTCGAGAGCGGCGAAAGACTCATCAAGACCGGCATAATTGTCCAGGTAGTCTTCTTTGGGCTGTTCGTCATCAATGCCGGTGTGTCCCATGTCCGAATTCGAAGGGATATCGCCAGCTGTGTGGCCCCATGCGCAACCCCGTGGGAGTTGCATCTTCGGGTGTTGTACGTGGGGAGCTCTCTGATATTGCCGCGGTCTGTCTTTCGTCTGGTGGAATACGTAGGTGGCGAAGGAAACGTTCTGTCGCAACATGAGTACTACGCATTGATCTTTGATGCCATGCTGATGCTCCTAGCGATGCTCCTATTGAATGTGTGCTATCCGTCGGCTGTCCAGAATAAGGATCTATCCCCCAGGGGTATATTGCTGAGGGACCTGGCTCGCGGGTGCCCGGGATTAAGTTGAACCAAGTGAGATTGCATAGGAGTTTTCGCCACTGGGGCGGGTTTTGAATAGAATTGAACGTCCTCTGATAATTTTATATGAACAATTCAAATTGGCCGCAGCGCTCCACGTTGGTAAAAAGAAGCTTTTCCCCCACATCGACCCAAACGAGCAAGCTCTTGTGTACAACTGCAACCCATTCTCATTTTTTTGAACGTTGATGATCTCCGTGTTCTCTGCCACTCACTGCATGCCCTCACGAGTCTCATTTCTTGATACTACTACGAACGACCCTTTTCGTCATCCAAGAGACTTGCGTGCCAAAATTGAGGCGCCGTATTCCTCGTACTCGTGCTTGCGTATAAACAGCTTTCGAGTTTGCGGGAGCGATGCGAGCATGGAGGCCCCAACAAAGACTGAGTTCCTCGCATTCTGAGGGGAATACACATTGACTTTGTGATCAGTGAGTTTGGATATTTCGGCCGCGAACCGCCCCGGCAAGTTTCGAATCATCGCTGTACCGCCAGACTACATGAGAGCATCCATATATTAGTTAATCGCCCAGTGCTATCTCAATCTCAATCGGACGGCAAAAAGGTAAGGGTTATCGCACCAAAACTATATTCCCAAAAAGCTGGGGCTGAATCTCAGGCTCGCATTTCATGATCGAGTCGAACACGTAGTTGTGAATTCCATCATCCAGACCGGAGCGATAGGGATCAAAGATCGTCTCTGTGGCCTTGAACCGTTGTTCACCGACGAGGACATTCCGTCTGTTGGGAAGCGTATAAGATACGAGTCGTCTTCCAAGCTTGCGGATCTCCCTGTTGAAGTTGATCGCTACAAAGCACAGATCCTCTTTGACCATCCGAGCGTCGTTGGTCCCCATGGAATCGTAGCCCAACTGCACGAATAACCTAAGGAGGTAGTCGGTAATATCGCGACCACCAAAATCAAGGCGCCAGACAGCCGGGTCTATGGTATCTCACCCGTACATGGGGACTATGTTCGTGGTGGCGTAACCTATATCGAGCGACAGACCGGTACTGCGGCCTCCCGAGAAGAGAGATAAGAAGGGCTGGGAGGCAAAGTGACACGCAGCTACCCCGAACGATTCGAACAGGGTTTGGGCTTTGTAGCGTCGTTCAGCCAGGGTAGTGAGCGGCGCTTGCGTTATCATGACATTTCGGTCCTGCGGCGTCGTATGCAGACCATCAAAGATTGTATAATCCCAGAGCCTCTCGAGATCATCCCAGTCGGTTACGAGGCCATGCTGGATTGGTTTGGTGAGACAGAGGTTGTTGCATCTCATGGCCTCGCCGCCGACGCAATAGCCGTTCACCCCGACGTCATGAGGATGGCCAACGACAGATGCTGTAGAGTATGAATACCAGATCCCAAGAAATTGGGTTCTTTGCAGAGTGCACTTACGAATGACAGCTCTTGGTTTCTCGTCGCCTGCAAAGCCTGCTTTGATGTAGCCTGAGCTACACCACTCAGTGTCTGGCGTTGAGAAGGGTAAGACATAGCTTACCCATTGTCGATGACAATAGCCGGCAAGGGACTGATTCCCTTCATGTTGATTGAACATTGGATGTTTTTCTGTGCGCACAGATGTGTAATGAAAATCATAGGTTGGTCGGATAACATAGGGTCATTGATATAGTTCAATCGAGGACAAGAAAATGATAGGCTGACTAAGTCAGTCTTTTGCGCATCATAGCCTTGTAACTTATTCTTCCTTCCTTGTTCTTGTTTTTGTGAAAGTAATCAATAGATCTCTACAAATCAGAGTGGAGGGCAAGTGATGTAGCGTTCGAATAAGCCTTTGATGACCAGAGGATTTTGTCGGGTGTGGCGGGTTCCGAGAGCTCTTTCAAGGTTTCTTTCTTTCTCGGGCCACAATGGCCACACTAGGTGAATGACAGTTACATTACCCAATTAGCCACCTGTTGCCCTTGCAATAAGTTTGTTCTATATAGTACCTGTGATGAAAATAGAGCATTGGTATGCTACAACGCGGCCATTGATGTTAGATGAGGACAAACACCCGGGCAGAATAAGCGGACTACTTATCTAGGCTACACTGGTGCCAAGGCGTCTGACGGAACAGATAACAAAGCTTGTCTTGGCAAAGCGGGGATAGTCAAGATCTGTATAACTACTGTTTCGAACAATGAATTCTCCCAGTGGCATTTTCATTGTGCACCAAACCCAGAGAAGACAATGTGAGATACCGACAGGTGTATCTACATCTTTCTTCAGGCTGTATAATCCTATTATTCCCTGTTCTCCATTGTCACCTGACTCTAAGGCTCGAGAAAATGAATGAGTGTCTGTCCTTTTCGGGAGAGCTAATGACTCAACAGCTTATAAAAGGAGTCGAGAATCCTACAAGAAGTCCACGTATCTTTGTCCAACTTGTCCTTATCTATCCTTATCTAGACTCGATCTGTTGGTTTATATCATCAATAGACGAAGAACGACACGATCTTCACTATCACTAGCAGCGATGAATTTCCAAGGCAGCTTCGGTGATGCACGTGACGTACGGCTCATGAGTAAGGAGGAAGCGCTGGAAAAGATGTACCCTCCTGGACAAGATCCAAAGACGTACAAAATGACGCGTCCCGCGCGGGGAGATTCGATTGTTTAAGGACTTTTTGCTGGTGCCCGAGCATGTTTGCCGCTGCTATGTCGTAATACAGAAAGTCTTTCCTGCCCAAGAAGGCTTCAGGGTGGCTTGTTACATAGCTCGCGATCCTGACCTTTTCTATGGGTTTAGGGTTTATAGCAAACTCGAAGCATGGAAAGAAGTTCTTATCCAGTCAGTCGTCCCAAACGCCGAGCGTCTGTACTATGGCATCAATAGTAGTGACTTCTACTTTAAGACAAAAGGCGAGGAGAATTCTATGGGACAGACAAGGTGCGGAGCGGTCTTGAGCCAGAAGGGCATCCGGCTCTACTTCGTTAAAGACCCCCTGGAATAATTCAGATCGAAGGAATGTTATTGCCGGACACCCGCTTGTGATCTGGTCACAGACCACGAGGCATTTGTGCAGCAACTGCGGCCCCTACGGCGGTTCTGGCGTAAGCATGTTGAGCTGTCCGCCGCGTGTTACGAGGCGCCTCACGTTCATGATGAAGAGATACGCGTGGAGCCCTATGATGACGCTTGTTCGGAGCTTATGGAATCGGAATATTGGCAGAAAACAGGCCGATCAACCCTGAGAGCGGCGATGGAGGCCCCTTACTGCCGGGTCGCACCTCTCGCGGCCCAATCCACGACCCTGCTCGCATGGCTTGCTTGTCTCCAGTCAGTCTTTTGCGCCGAGGACGGCTTCGCCGCCACTGCCGACCACTGCAGCGACGACAATGAGGACTAGGAATGTATCAGAATTCATCATCGGCGCTCAGACGGCAGCGTGCTCCCCGTCATGGTGGTCATTGTGCTGCCCAAGGACTTTCGCCTTGCTGGTAGCAGCCGCTCCAACCGCGCGGCTCGAAAGCTGTGGTGCAATCAGGCCGAAGCACTTGCGAATCTTGACACCCCGGTTTATCTCGCCACGGTCGAACCCGGGAAAGACGGA
Organism: Aspergillus homomorphus CBS 101889; assembly: GCF_003184865.1. Taxonomy (NCBI): domain Eukaryota; kingdom Fungi; phylum Ascomycota; class Eurotiomycetes; order Eurotiales; family Aspergillaceae; genus Aspergillus; species Aspergillus homomorphus. Next base: position 232,722 of record NW_020291930.1, on the reverse strand, counting down.
TTGTTTGTCTACAAGACTTCTCCGTCCTGACCCCAGCCGATTTCCTTTCCACCGGATCAGAAATCGCTGACAGTTCTCAACACTACCTACGATTCCGCACGGGACAAGGGTTGCGTGTTTCTCGAGGGTGTTCGTGATCGATTTGTTGAACGCAACGCCTGTGAGTCAATCAGGAGACGTTGTTCCGCAAGCATGAGGAAACTCCGCAATATCTTCTGACTCTTTCCCTGGATGGTACGTGGATATCCAACGATGAATATACTTCTCATTGGATAGAGAGCCAATACGTGTGCGTGATTCATCATTGGTCATTAGATGCATATCTATATCGCCAATAGCTAATCAATTGTGAAGAGGGAGCGTCCGCTGCCTTCACGAGAAGCAGAGCCTTGATAATTGTAGGGAGAGTACATCTGCTGTGCAATTCGAAGGTCTGCTTGCTTATCTTAGTTAACCGAGTGCTATTTCCAGAAGATGAACTTCTGGCATGTAACTCTTGTTTCGACTGTGCTGATTACCTCATTCGTTTACAATGGGGACTAGACTAATACCTCGTAGTGTGACTATCTTTTCGTCTGGCAGGAGCTGACGCAATCATTAATAAAGCCCATTGTGCTATCAATAATTATTGCAAGGATGTCTACGATAACCCAGTCTGTAATTGTGCAGATATCCAAGCGGGGTTTTGATCGGCATTGACCACAGAAGAGGGGAAAGCCATATATATTAATCCCGACACATCCTGAGAATCGCTCGTCGCTCGTAAAACTTGTCGTCATCGCTCCAGCAGCCAAAATTACCTCAATATGGAATCAATACTTAGCGAAGCTCTGAGCCGGACTGGCCTGCTGTATCTGGCTGGGCTCTGGCTCCTCTCTCGCCTCGTTCGCGCAATGTATAATATCTCGCCCTTTCATCCGTTGAGCCATATTCCAGGCCCGAGGCTCGCTGCACTCACCTTTCTCTATGAGGCATGGTTCGACCTCATTCTTGGCGGACGTTACACACGGGAGATCCAACGAATGCATGAGGTATACGGTAAGCCTTCCATCCAGAATTCGCATCTCTAGCACCACTAACCACGACTGACAGGGCCCGTCGTACGTATCAATCCCGAGGAACTTCACTTCAACGACATAAACTTTGTCGACGAGATCTACGCCACTGGCAAGCGCAAGCGCAACAAGCAAGTTCACTTCTTGAACTTCCTCGCAGGGCCGGTGGCCGAGGCCATGGTTGGGGCCGCCGACCACGACCACCATCGGCTGCGCCGTAGCGCCGCGAACAAGTTCTTCTCGCGGGCGCAGATTTCCAAGCTGGAGTCCGGAATCAAGGAGTTGGCCGAGCAGCTGTGCACCAAGCTCATCCGTCTCGGTAGGGTGCAATGCATTCTCGGTCCAGTGACAGGCTGACCCAGGTATAGGTACAAAAGACGGGAAACCGCTCGATGTCATCACCGCGTACAGCTGCTTCACTTCGGATGTCATCTCGGGATACTGCTTTGGCGAGCCTTTCGGTTTCGTGCAGCAAGAAGGCTGGGAGCCTAACTTCAGACACGCGCTCAACGCCCTTCTGGGCCCGATCTTTGTCTTTCGCTTTTTCCCACCCCTGAGGCTGGTTGTGGATGCCATGCCGTTTCTTGCTAAGTGGCTCAGAGAGGACGTGAGGGATTTGCTAATCGAGTCGAATGAGAAAATGCCCGACCAAATCCGCAAAGCTAGACGGGAGCATGAGATGGGAATCACCCCGAGTCGACCGGCTATCTTCCACACACTGGTGGCGTCGAACTTGCCCGAGCACGAGAAGACGGACCGTCGCCTGGGCGGAGAAAGCTTCGCGTTTATGACAGCTGGGACGGAGACTACAGCCGTGAGTGATTGGCCCCGCTGCTTTAGTCGTCTTTTTCCTATTCGGTGTGTCCAGAGAAACTGAAAAGAAACAGTGGACCTTAACTGTCACGACTTTCCACCTCCTTAACAAACCAGAGCTCCTCTCCCGTCTCGCCCAAGAACTTGACGAGAATAACGCCATCAATCTCTCCTGGGTCGAGCTCGAAAAGCTGCCCTACCTCCGCGCAGTCATTGCCGAAGGTCTGCGCCTCTCCTATGGCGTCACTCCACGTCTAGCGCGCATCGCTCCAGACGAGCGTCTCATCTACTGCGGTCGCTTTCAGGGCCGAGACCTCACCTACGCTATCCCTCCCGGCACGCCGATGGGCATGTCCACCGTGATCAATCACCACAACGAAGACGTATTTCCGGATTCGCACACCTTCCAACCCGAGCGATGGCTACAAGCAGATGAGGCCCGGCGACGCCGGATGGATGCTAGTTTTACCCCTTTCTCTCGTGGCAGTCGGCAATGTTTGGGGATGAAGTGAGTTCTCCGTTTATTAGTCTTGCCAAACCACCTGCCAGTCGTTCTAATTTAAACGGTTGGTGCTGACTGACTTTATCTCTAGCCTGGCGTATTGTAATTTATATGTCGCGCTGACGGCGCTGACGGTGCGTGTACTCCCGCGGATGAAGCTGTACGACACAAGTGTGGAGGACGTGACCTACGATCACGATCTGTTTGTGCCTATGCCAAGACGGGGCTCCAACGGCGTCAAAGTCGTGATTTCATAGGGCTTGAAGCAGGATCTGTCGAGGTTGCTGGACCAAGAAAATGAGCTTGGACGCCTTCAGTATATGCTGGATCAAACTATTCTGGTAGACTGTCATGAAAACACTTCGAATGAAGAGATATCCTAAGGAGAGGACTGGTCAATTCGCCGCAAACTGGTTATACCTTGAAGTAGCGACAAAGATCACAACCCGCTGTACCAAAGCCAGAAAGTTTAACTCCGAAATGGCCCCAAAGCCCGCTCAAAGAACCATACGCCTCTTCATCACCGAGCTCCACCCGAGTATCAATTACACCTACCTCAAAGTAGTGGAATGGTTCAATGTCACTATCTCAACTGAGAAATGCACATCTTGGGGGTGCGGTACAGCTCGGGAGGATATCTTCGACATGCATCGCGGAAAACACCGGAATTGGCTCCATGGGATGCGTTTATCATAAAAGATATTGACGTGAGTCTCAAGTACAAAGTTAGCGAAAAGGATGAGGAGGGATACAGTGAGAAATGAAATTAGCTGTTTGGGTGATGGACATTCGGGCCCTGGATGCGTGCGTTCCGGCTGCGGCTGTGTGGTTTCGGTACGGTAGCGAGGAAACGTGTGAGCTGGAGGAGTCAATGGACTGGGAGTTTTCCCCCATGTGGAGCGGAAGGGAGAGTCGGTCGAGGCACGGTGGTTGGTTTGGAAGGGGAGGTGCAGATGTTTTTATTGTGTAGCAGCTTGGAGGACGAGGAGAATTCTGCAGAGAATGGTGAGTCTGTTGAGCAAGGACGAAGAAAGCTAGCAAGAGCTCGGTTGAAAAACTGCGGGGAAGTTTGAGGACGGCGATAGGGACGCTTAGAGCCGCGAACTGGTGTGTGGAGGGCGGCCTACTCGAAGTAAGCACTACTCAAGCACCTTGGATTCGTGGCACGTGAGATCAGCACTAGGGAATGACTGCATGAATTGTCAACTTACTTGTTATTCATTGCGCAAACAGTAGCCCCTATGTCATAGGTAACATGCCTGGTGAGCTTCAGTAGTTGTATCTCATACCTGACATAATAGTCAAGACCGATCCGGACATTTAGTCTGCACTATGACGATCATATGGTGCTGCCGCCAAGTGATATACACCACAGCCGACCGGACCGGACACTCATCTTGTTGGGTACGCATACACAGAAAGATTACCTCTCCTGTCTCTCCTGTGAAACACAGTTTCAATGATTAGAGGTAAGGCCTCAATGCCTCATCTGTCCAGTCCCATAATCGCTTTGCTAAGTCCTCGTCTCTGGCCGTGGCTTTCAGCTTGGTCGACAAAATGCCAACGGGCTCATGAAACTGGCCATTCTGCAAATCGGGCCGGGCGGTAGTCGCAGCCCACAACTGATTATAAGCCCCTTCCTCAGGCCTCAAAACCCGACCCAAACTCATTACCCATATAAATGCACGACCAAAACAGCCCAAATTGTCGAGCAGACCGGTATTGACAGCCCCTGGAGTGACCGAGATGCTTGTCAGCGTGGGATACCGGCGTGCCAGCTCGCGGGCATACAGCATATTCGCCAGCTTGCTCTGCCCGTAGCGGACCCAACCTCCGAGAGCCGAATACTCCTGCGTTGTGCTCAGATGTTCGAAGACAACCCCGCCTCGAGGATACATTCTGTACGCCAAAGATGTCAGAAGGAAAATACGGACATCCTTGCCTTCGCCGGCAGTGGCTTGAAGCCGAGGGAGCAACTTTTGAATGAGCAGGGCGTGGCCGAGGTGGTTCGTCCCGAATTGGACCTCGTAGCCGTCTGCTGTGAGGCCTAGCGGGGTAGCCATGATCCCCGCGTTACACATGAGCACATCCAGTCGGGACTCCCGCGCGAGGAAGAGGTCGGCCATTTTTTGTACCAAGCGCAGGTCGGCGAGGTCACACTGCAGAAACGTGACGAGGGTGTTGCCGCTTTGTCGAATCTGTTCGATCACTATGTCGGCGCTGGATGCCTTGCGCCCGCTGATGTAGATGTGTGCGGGCGCATGTTTGGCTAGTTGGCGCGCCGTCTCAGCTCCTAGTCCTGCTGTTCCTGAGATGAAGTTGGCTGTATTCAACGAAGCAAATATATGATGGCTTACCTCCGGTGATCAGGATGACTTTGCCGGACAGGCTGGGGATATCTCGATCTGGGTTGAAGGTGATTCCCGGCATGGCTAGAATGGATCAACTCTCACAGCTCGCATGTTGAAAGGAGAAGGAGAGCAAATGGAAGAAGAAGGATTTATCTAGTCAGGCAGGGAACACAGCGAGGTCTGGAGGTACAGTAGTGTCACCATCCTTCACGCAATTCAAGGGGGTGTAATAGGATAGGATGCCCATGCATCTCGCCGCAAAGTGAGGTAGTATCCTTCAAGACGAGTGAAAGAAAGAACTTGACGAGATCCAAATGCCCATCTCGATTTACATGCTTGACGCTCGGAAAGATTCGAGAAAATCGGTCCCATAGCCGAACAGTATGTAGAGTAGTAACTACAGGCCGACCGGTGGCCCGCGCTCATAACTTTCTCTGCACTAGTTATGTAGCTTAGTCACTCAAATGTGCATATTTCAGCAGTTTGCGTGTGATCCTACACAGGCCACAGCAAGAACAGCAAAGGTGGACTGCTATAATACCATGGATATAGATCAGATATAGAGATCCGATCGTCTAGCAAACGTTCTTTGAGTGAGCGGAGCCTGCTGCGCATGAATCCAAGCAAGAGACCAAAGAAGAATAATGTCCGCTGAAATCCGATCAATTCGTGAAGTCAATGCACTCTCCCCTTTGAAGGTCGTGTACCTACCTGAATTACTATACAAATCAACGAATTACTATCAACTGGCGCCAATGATGATTTCATAAGGTGTCATGAATGATGTAGGTTGGGGTTTTCCTAGAGTCTTGTACGTAACATCTATCCAGGGAGCTGTGCGTCGAGTTCATCAAGTCACAACGGTGAGTTCCGAACTACTCCATAGAGGCAATATGCCGCTGTTTCCAAGAACCTTTCAGTTGGCGTTCTGAGGCCATCCTGTCGCAGCAGGGATATTCGGGAATCGATACCATGAAGAGTCGATGGGAAATGCGGGGAAATCTGCTGTGGGGTGCAGCAAGTGAGCAGGTACGGTGCTTGTGACTCTATATCGGCTCTATGCGACGGTATCTCAAGTCTAGATCCGGATAGGCAGGTCGATTTTTGGGGGCAGGCGAGGTTCTTTCTGTCAGGTGCAACTGATCGCTCGAGTCCTGTGGCAATCCCCCAGAACTCTGAACGGATGGAACCGAGACATGGTCAAGTGGGCCACTGATAACTGAACATGTTACGAAATAGATATTAGAGAGTGATCAACTAATATCTTCTGAGGCAAGGGATTGGGAACTCCCCTCATACAGCGCGCCGGAATTGCCCCACTTAGACCGGCGGAAGTCCATTCATTATCGTCGAATATACTACTGCACTCCGCAGACAGTTCATACCACGAGTCAATGCCGGTGTCCATGCTCTTATGAACGACTTGCTCTATAATTTCAATTCCCCATGTCGACGCATGTGCAAATCAGACGAGCCTTCTACGCTCGAATCCTGCCCAGACCTGGTATCCTCGGATGCTGACACCACTAAACTCACCACTCGCTGCAAATGCTTGTCCCGATCGCAACCGCCGCGAGCTAGAAGGATAATAGATTAAAATGCCATCAGGATGCACAGCGTGGCAAACCGTGTATCACTGGGTCGGATAACATGCGAAGAACATTCTAAAGGATGGGGGTCTGGCAGTCTGGCTGGTTTGGTTCCAAGTAGTTGGTTGTAGATAGCACCTGCCTATTGCGACCGACGGATCTCTCACAATCTTCCATTTCCCCCCAGACTCTCCGAGACTTTCTGGTCGCGTGCATGAAGTGGCTCAATGTAACCCACCCCTGCAGGTCAAACCTTCCGAGTGAATGTCATTGGATGACACCCCCGCCACCCAAGGCCTGGGGTTGCACTGAAGGCCCCCAGCCAAGACTGCCAAGGTGTCCGTTCCGCTGGTCAACTGGCCTGTTTGGGGTTTCGGTCCTGGACAGCCAAGTCTCACCAGAGCTGTCTCTACTTATCTGTCGTGCTCCTTATCGGCTATTCCCCAACCTTGACTGGAAGCGGCTTCTGCCGATTCCAAGCGAGTGCGATAATTGGGATGAAGTCTTGTTGTGGCCCCGAGAAGGGAAGCATCGCCGAGCTTGGCACTCTTGGACCCTGCAGATGCTGATAGCTATTGGAGATGGTGCAATAGCAGCGCCAGAAATCACCATGGGTGCTGATAATGGTGAATGAGCCATGCCTGTTTGTGTGTGTCAGTGGAAGGCAATTCCTTCCCTGGTGGCCTTGCCCAGTCTGGTTCGTTGTGGTACTATCATTTCTGCCCGGTTGTGCCACCCCGTTCCAGCCCAATTTAAACCTCTTCCTCTGCCACCACTTCTTCCCCTCTCCGGATTCCCCAGTCATCTCTTTTTCCTTTCCACCCTTGCTGCTTGTTTCTTGATTGTCTCCGACATGAACAGCTCTGATCCGGTGGAGGTGACGGAGGTCGCCAAATCGGCTGCCTACGCTCATGATGCGCACTTGGACGAGAAGCACGTACACATCGACTCCAAGGGGCAACCGGAAATTTCCTCCGATGTCGACGTGATCCAAGCTACTTCGGAGAAGATCGCTGTCGGCTCATCGGGTGTTGCATACGATGAGGATGCCTCGCTGCAGAAGGATTTTCCCAATCCAGAGGAGATGCAGACACTGCGTCGAGTCGCCGGCAAGATTCCCTGGACAGCCTATACTGTGGCCTTTGTTGAGCTGTGCGAGCGATTCTCGTACTATGGTACCACTGCTGTGTGTGAGTGTGATCACCCCCCTAATTTAGATAGTTCTAACAGTCATAGTCGTCAACTTCATTCAGCGCCCCCTGCCCGAGGTGTCCAGCACAGGTGCGACCCATGGAATTGGAAACCTGGTGCCAGGCGCCCTGGGAATGGGTCAGCAAGCATCTACAGGATTGACTTTGTGTAAGCTAAAACAGTCCATCTTAGTGGTACAACAAAGCTGACCAGCAGTCAACGCGTTTTGGTCCTATGTCATGCCGTTGTTCGGTGCGTTCATGGCGGATCAATACTGGGGTCGATTCCGTACAATCATGTTCTCCATTGCTGCTGCATTGGTGGGGCACACCATCCTCATTGTCTCCGCTATTCCTCCTGTCGTCAAGAACCCAGATGGAGCTATTGCTTGCTTTTCCATTGGTTTGATCGTCATGGGTATTGGCACGGGTGGTTTCAAGTAAGTCAAGCGCCATCAGCCTGCTCTGCAATCATGTCTAACAGCCACAGATCCAACATTTCTCCCTTGATCGCAGAGCAATATCGACAGGAAAACCCTTACATTAAGACCCTGCCCTCCGGGGAACGCGTTATTGTTGACCCCTCTGCGACGGTGTCCCGCATCTACCTGTACTTCTACTTGATGATCAATATCGGCTCGATTTTGGGCCAGGTCAGCATGGTCTATGCGGAGCGATATGTCGGGTTCTGGCTGTCGTACCTCTTGCCCACGATCATGTTCACATTCTGCCCGGCCGTGCTGTTCTTCTGTCGCAATAAGTACTATCTAGTCAAGCCAACTGGCTCGGTTTACCTCCAGGCCTTCCGCACCTGGAAATTGGCTATGAAGGGACGCTGGTCTCTCAACCCAGCCCGCATGTAAGTTGCGAACTCGACGTCGCATGGAAATATGTTAATATCTTGCAGGTTCCAGAAGAACCCGAAGCCGTTCTGGGATTCGGTTAAGCCAAGTGCGCTCGGCGTGAACAAGCCCGAGTGGATGACCTTTGATGATGAGTGGGTGGACGAGGTTGCCCGTGGCTTGAAGGCTTGCAAGGTGTTTCTGTGGTATCCGCTATACTGTAAGTGTCTCGAAACCATGAAAGAGATTTTGTCTAACTAAGATAGGGCTTGCGTACAACCAAATGTTGAACAATCTGACTTCGCAGGCGGCCACCATGGAGCTTGGAGGCGTCCCCAATGACATTATCAACAATCTGAACCCCCTAGCTCTGATCATCTTCATTCCTATTATGGACCAGATTATCTACCCGGGTCTTCGTCGCGTCGGAATCAAGTTCACCCCGTTGAAGCGCATCACGGCTGGTTTCTTCGCGGCCGGTCTGTCAATGATTGCTGCCACAGTTACTCAGTACTACATTTACAAGCTGGGCGCGTGTGGTAAGCAGGCCAATAAGTGTCTGGATGAGAATGATTCGCATTCTCCGATTTCAGTCTGGGTGCAGGCTCTGCCGTATGTTCTGGGTGGTATTTCTGAGATCTTCGCTTCGGTGACGTCGCTCGAGTATGCATTCACCAAGGCGCCGCGAAACATGCGGTCGCTGGTCCAGGCTGTGGCGTTGTTCATGAATGCGTTCTCGTCGGCTATCGGACAGGCTTTGGTCAGTTTGTCGGAAGATCCGCTCCTGGTGTGGAACTACACCGTCGTTGCCATTCTGGCGTTCGTTGGCTGCATTGGATTTTGGTTGACAAACTACAAATTGGATGGCCAGGAGGATGAGCTGAACAATCTGCCTCAGAGCCATTATGAGGGGCGCGGAGAGGGGGATGTGGAGCAATGAGAAGAGACAAGGCATTAGCAATGGGGGTAGGATAGTAGCTAAGTAGTTTAACATTAATGACATGACACAGTGTTTAGTTGGTCTTTTGCTTCTTCTTGTCAGGTGCTTCGCCGGTCTCGCCTTCAGCTTCAGCATCGTCGCCTACCACTTCTTCCACTTCCTCCTCATCCTCCTCATTCTCATCCTCGCCCTCTTCGTCCTGGTATTCTTCGTCGTCCTCGCCTAGTTCCTCATCTTCATTCTCCTCCTTATCCTCTTCCCCCTTTTCGTCTTTCTTTCCGCCCTCTGTCTTGGTATTCTTCTTCGCGCCGTTTTGACTCTTCTTTGCGCCCTTTGCTTTTGCCTTAGCTGTCCCCTTATTCTCCTTATCATTATTCTCCTCGTCCTCCTCATCTTCCTCGCGCTCTCCACCGTCTTCCTCCTTATCTCCCTCCCTCTCCTCCTCGGTTCTCTTCGAGACCTCTCCTCTCTTCCTCTTCGCCCCCTCCGTATTCCCTACAAACTGCTTCCCCGCCTTCTTCCCTTCCTCCAGCTTCTTCTTGTCAGTAGCCTCTTTCTCGCCCTCACTCATCTCCTCCCACGCCTTCCGAGGCAAATACCGCTTCCGCGCCCCGCCGTCCTCAGCTTTATCATCCGTCTTAGCCTTTCCAGACCCTTCCTTCGTCACCCAATCCTCGTCGCCCCATTTGGAGAGGTTCTTCTGAGACTCCGATTGCTCGTCCTTCGAGGTAGTGTAGTCACCGCCGCGGGATTTGTATTCTTGGGCGGTGAGTTGGGCCTATCTCGTTAGTTTTTTGATTGATCAATTTTCGTGACCGAGAGTCAATTTTGGTAGATCAAGAACGGGGTTCGGGGAAAAGGAGATGGCTGGGCCCAGCTTCTGCAGGAGACACGGACGCCCGCATCAATCGGACATACCTTCCGCGCAGACCACTGCCCTGGCTTCCCGCCCTTATCACTCTGCTGGACCTCCTCCTTAACCTCCTGACGGAGTTCAGGGTCTGTGTAATTGTTGTTGTTGCTTTTAGAGGGCATTTTGAGAGCTTCTTTTCAACGGGAGCGGTGCCTTTAAGTGGGTATACAGAACGTAAAAATTGCTTGGAGCTGGGGAAATCGTTCAATTAATGGAGATTGAGATTATTGAGACGGACAAAAAAGCTGCTGAAGAGTTGAATATAAAGGCCGCAATGACATCATGGCCATGATCTCATCTCATCTCATCTCATTTCAAATACATCATCCGGAGAAGAGAAAGAATGGATCCCTCCCGAGATCGGTTGCATGCGGCAACCCGCCCGATCCTGGCCATCGGGTCTGGATCGCCAGGGAAGGGAAACTTTATTTCTCGGCTTCCATTGCGGATTCGGGAATGCAGGGGATAGATAATACCAGGGGGGCGCATGGATTTCGTCTTTTCTTGGCTGAGTAAGCTTGAATTCTTTTGAGATAGTATGTTTGGGTGGATTAGATGATTGTTTATTCAGGTGCCATATTCTAGGCAATGAATTCGGTGCGGATGTAAGTGATTCGTCATCTTTCTCATCTCTTTCGTAGTTTAACCGGTGCTAGCAATTTCCTACGCGTCTATTTTCCATGCGCTATCTCTCCTAGTGAGATCTATGCCGTTGGGTGGGGGCTTCAAGGGTCGAAAGCCTGGAAAGGGATATATTATCTTAGAGTCAGGTGATATGCAAGACCTTAGGGAGCAGTATTACTTCCTTCCAGACGGTTTTAGCCACAATTTTATCTTGATACCGTTTCCGGGTGGCTTGATTCATATATGGATAGCTTCCGGTACTTCAAATGTGCTGCTCACTGGGATAAGTAGTTCAGTGGCTATTATGAAGACCTGATGAACAGATTCATATGCTCACAACATACAGGATCCAGAAATTAGACAGGGCACAAGGTCCAGTAGTCCACCACAGACACTAAGTTGTCTTCGCTTTTCATCATCAATGCGGAACATACCCCCGTATCCTAGCCCAACGCAAATCATTTAACACATGGAAGAACAAATGGTCTAATAGAAAAGTGCCTTGACCACCGCGTCTTCTAATACCCCTGGGTTAATATCATCAACCCCCAACAAAAATGTAGCATAAGAACGCATTGGGCACATCAACTGAATCATGCAAGACATCATCCGGACAAGAGCTTAACAACAATTTTTTTTGCTGGCCAGGGCGTGCGTCCATCTCCACCACTCTCACTCCAGCAACATCATCTCCGATCTCCTCAAGAAATCAAGCATCTCAGACGACAGTGAACTCCTAAAACCCAAAGATCATCAACATAGAAAAATCCAGCTCAGACAGTCAACAACTCTCAAGCCTATCGATACAAAATCCCACTCCTTCTTCTCCCGACCATCTATCCTGTATCCTTTCGTCTCATACGTCTCCTCAGCTCTACTTTTCTCGCACTAATTTGATTCTGGTACTCGCGACAGTTTTTCTTTCGGTTGGTGTGTAGGATGAAAAGTAAACCTCAATCTCAAAGAGGTCTAGCAAGGTAAAGGAAGACGCGAAACCGCGCCCTCAAAGAGGGTTGGCAGAGATGAAGATAGGAAACTGTACAGTACCTTCGAAGAGAGCTCGCTAGAAGAGTGATTAGCTCAGGACTTTCATTGCGTGGAGGTCTTGTCAACTTATCAGAAGTATAGTAGAGTGGGGAAAGATATGAAGCGTCGTCTCGAAGGATGGCTGAATATATTTACATAAATCTCAGCCTGATCACTTGGTTAGATAGGTTACAGAGTAGGCTTACCACGAAGGACGAGAGGAAGGAGCGTCGAGGCAGGAACGTCATATCGAGAAACTTGGATTGACTTCTTGAGTGAACGTCTTCAAGAGTGTAAGGGTAGTTGAGACTAGCGAGCCATGGATGCGGGGGGTTACTCGGACGTCAGGGTCAGAACAAAGCAAAAGGAGACAAATGGACGGGTTGAGAACGGGCGAAAACACAGTGAGAAGGAGAAGATGTGATGTGTTATGAGTGAACACACGAGACGCGATGCATGTTCCTTTTTGCGGATTGAGGTCAGCTGATTTGGGAGAGGCTCTGTCAGTCGGGCTCCAGTTCCGCTCAGTGAGCTCTGGCAGGCACAGTCCTCTCCTTCCCCAACCAGTCACTCCCAAACAAGGAAATAACCTCTCAACTTCCTTCTGGCCTCATGTCTGCAGAACAAGAGCTGCGTGGGATTAACTCCCTTCCGATGGAACTTTGTGACGAAGTGATCTTGCAATCCGGATCCGTCGCTGTGATAAACTGACCACTGATGCAGATCGTCCTGTTAGTCGCAACAGAATCACTCAGTCTATGCTCTTGCGATGTTGATGGCCATGATTACTACTCCTTCAAGGAACGAAACAAGAGGCTGAGACGTCCTCGGCTCGTCAACAAGCTATTCCATCAAAGTGCTACTCGTATCTTATTTAAGGATACCATCATGTGCTATGAGGGACCCCTACGCGACGATATAAATCAGACTGAGACGAAACTTCAAGGCATTATCGCGTCTGGCTTAACCCGCTATATTCAAAACCTACATGTCGACCCGAAGCTGCTCTGTCGGAGCTTTCATCTCCTCTTCCAAAATCTCCACTGCCTACAAGGTTTCTTCTGCAACGTTTCCACTCCTCGGGATGACGAACGCGACTTCATATTCACAGCTCTTCAGCATGCACACCCTCCAAGTTTACGCACGCTGCGCCTTAGAGGTTACGGCCTGGGCCATCATCCGAGCTTCGAACGCATGCTTGTCATTTTTCTGCCACAGCTTCAAGATCTTTCGGTCGAATTGAGAGGTAAGACAAAAGAACCTAAGGATACTATCTTCTGTCTGGGAGAGCAGATATTTCGACATGCCCAGAGGTTGCGCAGTCTCGTGATTAAATGGTATGATTTCGAAGTGCCGGGGTATCATTCATTCCTCCCTCTTGATGCACCTTTGGAGCGGCTACACCTGACTCGTGTGGTGATCTCATATGAGTTGCTTTCAGCAGTCTTGTCATATAGAGAGACGCTATTTTATCTGCGCTTCCGTGGTGTCACCTTGCGGACGGGAAGTTGGGCCCAGTTCCTGACCTCATTAAGGCGTTTCCCAAAATTGGTCGACCTTATGGTGTTGGGGTGTCGGTATGAGCCCAGCGCTGCGCACAATGATTTCGAAGAAATTTCCCGTTTTTCAACGCTAAGACCTGATGACATCTCTGCATACGAAGCGTGCTTGGCAGAAGTAAAAGCACGCCAGAAAGAAACGGGCTATAAAGAACCCTGGACAACTTCATGGTCAGATCTGGACCCAGGACGCCACTGGACACGGCTTGCTATACGGCTTGATTCGCAAAATACTGGATTGAGTGAATGAAGATCTGTAGATAAACTGGAGACTTGCTATTGCTTGCCCGCTTCAGCTGTTGTACCTGCAAACGGCAACTGCTGAATGCTGGATTAGTTTACATTGCTTTGCAGAATTCGCAAGTTGAGTCAAACTTGGAATACAACGGGTTCGAAATTCATTGTGCACCAAATACAGAATTTTTGTATTAGGAAATTCAGACACAAGTTCATGCACAATCACCCAAGTCTGTGACCAAGCGGATCAAGATTAGTACCATGTGCTGCGGCTCTTAGATCCCACATGCTATTTTTATCTTGCTTCCCTCAAGAATATGCATCTTTGAACAAGCCACTCATTATCCAGGCTAGTACTCTGAACATGTCGTTTCTGACAAGTACAGATAACAAAACTACCTTTCCAAAGCTCTCAACCCCGCATCTAGAGAATGCTAAGAGATCCTAATCATCAATCTTAACAGTACTCTATCAAATCATAACACATTTGAACCATCATCGAAATAAACACCCAGGCAAACAATCAAGCCAGTTCTTTGCCTGTCGCCCGTTTCTGCTTGAAAGCGTACCACAGAATCAACCCTAACGTCTGCACCCAAGAGACAGCCGCCAAGGCCGTGATAGCCGTCAACCCGTGCCGGTAGAGCGGCTTGTCTGATGTGCGGAAGATCTGCGAGCCTGAGATACCGGCGCAGTTGGCGGCCATGACGATCAGTCTGTTGTCTGGGTTAGTGATTGTAGTTTATAGGAGTTAGATAAAAAGGAGGAGAAGCATACGCCATGGAGATGCTCCGCTCTTGGGGCGTCTTGCAGTGGAAACCGAGCCAAGCGATGTTTAAGACACTTCGTCGCGAGTTAGTGGTTGATTTTGCGATAGAACGTCTGGACTCAAAGGGCTACTTACTGCATACTGGCGTAGACAACATTCGCGATCGTGATGACTGCGTACTTATGCCAGCGAGAAGAATCCGCAGGTGTGGTGCGCAGACAGGCATAGGAAACGACGTTCCAGGTGATGCATAGCAGGACGAAGGGGCCGCGTTTGCCGGTCTTGTCACTGTGGCTTGTTAATGCCACCCCGTAAGAGTGGAGTGATGGGAACGTACGAGAACCAAGCGAGGATCGTCAGCCAGACAATGCTCACGTAGACCGGGACACTGGCTAGAGCGTTGGCGCGGACGGCACTAAACCCGAACGACTTGATCATGCTGGGCGTGTATTGATTTAGGCCCTGGAGGGCGGACATCGACACGAGGCTGATCATGAAGTGCTGAATGACGGTGGGCTTGCGCATGGTGTCCCAGATATCGCGGCCGGTAATCTTGATGTGGTCGCGGGCTTTGAGCGGGTCGTCGAGCAGGACGCGGTCGCGGATGATTTGTTTCTCGCGCGGGGTGAAGTAGCTCCAGCGGCCCATGCTGGCGAGGGGGCTCCCGTCGCCGGCTTTTTTGGGGATGAAGAGGATGAACAGAATGGCGGCGAAGATGGTGATGAGACCCTCGACTGTTTGACGTTCGGTATGAGTATTGCACAACGTACTGCGATGTTCTGGTCAAGGAACTTACTCAGGAAGATCCATTGCCATCCTGCGAGTCCGCACCTTCCGGCTAGTTTCAGCAAGCCAGCGGAGATGAGACTGGAGGTCGCACCGGCGAACATCTGCCCATAGAAAAAAAGGGTTGTGCGGAAACTGATCTCGGGGCGTTTGTACCACTGAGAGAGATAGTAGAGAGCACCTGTGAGACACACGTATCAGCCGGTTGTATTATACCAACCCATCAAGACCTCAACGTACCAGGAATAAAGCCACCCTCAAGCAAGCCAAGCAGCAACCTCGTGACCAGAAAAGCAGGATATGACTTCACAAAGGCCTGGAAAACCCCCACCAATCCCCAAGCAACAAGCTGGGCCGATAACCAGACTTGAGGTCCCACGCGCTGAAGAATGATATTCGACGGAATCTCACTGACGACGATTCCCGCAGACAGCAGCTGGGTGCCGACATTGATCTGGTTGGTGTTGATATGTAGGTCCTCGGTGATGGTTGAGGTTAATGCAGCGCTGATATTGCCACGGTCGACCTGGAGACCGAAGAAGGCGAGTCCGAGAACGGGGAGAAGGATAAAGTCAATCCTATGGAAAGTATATATGTAAGTCAAACAGGATTTTCCGCAACATGGCCTGGATAGGTAGGATGGACCTACTTCCGACGAACTCGTGCTTCTTCCTTGTCATCCCAATTCTTGATTATCTCGACCCCTTCGTCGTTGTCGTGGCTGACCTCGTGGCTCAGGACCTTGTCGATGACTTTTTCTTCAGAGAAGTCCTGCTCGGGGTAGGAGTGAGTGGCCATGGCTGCGGAGACGTTATGCGCGGCCTCGAAGCTTCAACCGAGAAAATTAACGTGAGGAAGCCAGAGGGAAAGGCGGCTAGATCACACAGAGAACTTGAGCTGGCTGGACCACATAACTGTATGGAGAGGTGGGATACTTATACGGCGGTGAAGTGAAGGCAAGGTGAGTTGTGATGGGCAACTCGGGCTCGCTAAGATTGACCCGCAGTGGAGGAGCAGCCGGATAGAGTGAGAGACGGGCTGGATGGCGCAATCACTGCTGCTGCTGATGTCAATTCCGATGGGCTTTCTCAGGTCTTTTCATGCATGGCTCGATCAGGCTTATCTGATAGAAGGCTGATTATGTATGATTATCTTTCAAAGTCAGAGGTCTCTCAATGCCTCCCCTAAGCGAGGTCCTCATGTGTGCTGAGGTTGAATCTGGATGGTCATTCAGTCAGGGTTACGCACTTGGCGGACACCCTCCCGCAATCGCATCATTATCAAGCCGATGAGAGAAGCAGGAATTCTATGAGATGCTGCTTTTTCCCCAATTCTAGAAACGCCCAATGGAACCTGGAAACTCACTCTGTTCCTCGCAATCCACTTTGTTCTTTTGTCTACTTCTTAAAGAGGAGCCATGAATTGAGTTGAGCTATATTCCTGTCCATGTGCTACGCGTGGAAGGTTGCATTGTTAAAAGTCGTGCCGCAGTTTGGGTTTACATATTCATTACTCGCCGTCATATCACCACATGAATATCATAATTATGGACTCGCCTCAAGTCCACGCTTCCCAGCTCAATCCATCCCGATACTGGTATCCCGTCTGCGGGCCTTCAGCATCAATGAGGTAGCCGTCCTCGCACACCGAGTACAGCACCTTGGGTTGGGCCTTGTAGAATCCATCGTACTGGGCGTCCAGCGCCTCTTTGAGACTACGCACATCACCTGAAGGATGGAGAACTTTCCAGGGCTCGATACAAGTTCGTCCTTGACAGGATTTGAGCACGAGAAGGAGTGCATCGATCCGGTCAAGCACTGCTGCCAAAGGACGACCGAGCAAACGAACCTTGCTGCGGGAGTAAAGGTTGTTCATCTGGTATGGGTCCGTCTGTGCATTTGTTAGGCACAGTAGGTTGGCATATGCTGCGTTACACATACCGAAAGGTCGTACAACTCGTGGTCGTTGTTACACCAGACCGAGTAGTACAGATTATACTCGTTCGACAGGATCCGAGCGGACTTGTATGTATTGTTGGGCATGGTGGGAGATCCATGAGGACCTAAAGCCAGTTGATATCAGCAGTCTGTTTCTCATCGGCGACAGAAAAACCATACCAAGTCGTGAAAACTCTCCTTCAAGAACGGCCCTTCCCCAATATTCCACCGTCACATGTTCATGCAAAATGGATTTGGTTTCCCGCGCCAAGGGCATTGGAGTGCCATCAAAATCTCCCCTCAGCGGGATACCAGCAAGCTCAAACAACGTGGGTGCGATGTCAATGTGGGTAGTGACACGATCAACGCTGACACCGCGTGGGAGTCCAGGCCCACGTATGTAGAACGGAACGCGGATGTCCTCCTCGTATCCAGTCGTCTTTCCGGGTGGCAGACGATGCTGGCCAATGTGGTAGCCGTTATCTGCACTGTATATAATAAAGGTGTTTTGAAGTTCGCCGCTAGCTGCCAGGCGAGTCAACAGACGGTCAACAAGCTCGTCAACCCCTTGCAATGCACGCAAACGTTGTCGGTAAAGATGGTCTTCATAATCAATGACGGTTTGGTTTTTGAGCTCGAGGTTACGAATCCAACTCACTCCGGAGAGCTATTACACATTCAGCTTTTTTTTTTCCTTTCATGGCAAGCTGGCACGGAAGCATACCTGTGCAGGATTGAAGTGTGGTGTTCGTGGTACTTTCGCGTCTGGGAAGAGATGCGCATGGCGCGGCGCGGGAAGTGGTTCCGTCATGACTGGGTTTCCTCTTTCCTGCTCCAGCTCCACATTGGTGTGGGGTGCAATTGGTGCCACTGTGAGAAAGAAGGGCGAGTCACTCTGCAAAGCATCCTCGAGAAATCCCAATGCTTTGTCGGTAATCACATCTGTCGTGTGGTGACCCTCGTAGCTGCGCGGTGGATCATGGTTGCGCTGGTAAGTGGCGTTCCAGTAAGAGTAGGTGAAGGGATCAAGGAGAAAGTCGGAGCCATTAAAGCCGTTGACGAAAGGGGCGTTGTACGTGTGGATACTATGTGCGTTGAAGAGTTTGCCGGTGTAAAATGTATTGTAGCCCGCAGATTGCAACCAGACGGGCAGGAAGTTATCATTGAAGCCTTGAGACACAAATTTCGGATAGCCGCCTATCAAGGTTAACGCTTGGTCACATTCAATTTCAGACGTCGAAATTACCATAAGGTGGATGTACATCCGTGACATTTGTGTTGTGCGCTTGTCGGCCGGTCCAGAGACTGACTCGCGAGGGACAGCATAGGGCGGTAGTGACAAAGTGATTCTGAAATTCAATGCCTTGTTCCTTGATCCAGGCGAGCGTGTGTGGCATATACGCTGGGGAATTCAGCTGAAGATCCTGGTCATCGGTCAGGATGAAAAGAAAGTTGGGCGGTTTGGCCGATGTCGGTTGCTCCTGCTGCAAGGGCTGCTGCTGCTGGCCTGGAATGGCCTTAGAGCCAGCGATGAGCAGCGCGAGTACCAGGAGCAAGCGCCTCATGATTTTGGCCTCAATTGCTGGTATTGGTGGGAAGCAGCAGCTGACGCAGTTATACCATATCCGAGCATTCATTGCGCCCGGATGGCGAGAAGATATCGCGGGATGACACCATAGCGGGTGCTTGACGTTGCCGACCGAGGATTAACTTCTGGTTCGGCTAGCGAGAATATGATGATGGCACGCAGTGATGCTCTTTTTAGTGGCAGATTGCACCATGGATGGCCAATAAACCATAGTCCCTTGCAGTGCTTGGCTCAGACAAAGCCCAGACCCGCACGATAGGATCCACTCATGGTCTGGGGAAATCATTCTCGTTTGAACGGATATGCAGTTGGGAGGGACACACTCGAAGGAATCCAGTCCACCAGCAACCAGCGCGCCCTTGAATTGTGGAGCTCGGCTAGAGCTGATGGCGTGCTCTCCTTTATGATGAGCTCATGGCAGACCTTGATCGGCTTGGTGAGTTCTAAACAGTGTAAACCGCGGAAGGCTATTGCATGACGTGCATATCCTTGAGATTAATCAGATTAATCATTAGGTGGAATTGAAATTGGCTACGCGAATGTGTGGCTAATTAAGAGAGACAGTTCTCTATATCCTCCAATTCCTTTCTATACCGCCTGGCCGACCGCTCGACTGCAAGTGCAGAATAGAAACGAAGTCGCTCTTACGTGAGTACATTGGCTGCTTAACATTCAATCTACGCTTCTATGGAGTGACGTAGAGTGTATAGGTGTGAAAGTCCGATATACCATAAGCATTAAAGATAACAGTGTAGGGTACTTCAGCTAGTATGCAACGCCTGGTTATCTTCAGAATGGTGTTGCGCTGAAAATATATGCTACTCTCCAGCATAAGTACTGGATACCTCAACCTCCTCGTTCGGTTCACAAAGTCCGGGCTTATCCATCCTGAGATAACATTATTGAGGGAAGTCTATGGCATAAGAGAACATACGAGCATATTATAAGTATGGGATCTAGTTCCAATCCAGCACGATCTCGTCTTGAATTTAAAGATCTGATAGGATTGGATCATTCCGCCACTAAAATGGCGGTAAGCCTTTCAACAGTTTCGACCGTCGAGTTTCGCCCACTGTTTGGAAATTCTGCCAGGTCGAAGCGGTCAGGGCACAAACAGTTTTCTGACCGAGGTTTTCCCGATTGTTGGGCGGGATTCTGCCAGACAGTCGCCTAGGCGGTCAAAGAACGAACAGTCGTGACCGCCGAGTTTCGCCCGCTGGGTGGGAAATCCAGCTGTTCCAAGGCGGTCAGCAAACGAACAGTTTCCACCCTCCGAGTTGTGACCGTAGTGCGCGACGCGCGATAAGAACAGGATAACTGGGTGCTCTGGACACGAGTCCCTTTGACCACGGCCGATGAATATACACTTCTTTTCCGTAGCACACAATAGCTTGCAGCAAGCTTTTTCTTCAGCATTCCCCTCCAATCTAGCGGCAATCATATTGTTTATAATCATTGCCTCCAGATTCTCCATTCTCTCTCAGTTATCGGGGCGATTAGCGGCTTGACGACATTCATACAAGGCAGCCACAAGATGTGCATTGGCAGTTACTCATATCCTCGTGCCTTTTGAGCTCGTATCTGCGCAGAGAGAGGCTTTAAAAGCTAAACATTTCAACTCTTAAGTCATCAAATCTTGACGATACACTATAAACCTGATATCTCTAAATGACCACACGCGCAATCATCAAGGCTCTGCGCCGAACAGCTCCTTGAACGCATCTTCCCAGATACTGCCCCCCCGCCAGAACCTTTGAACAATTGGCTTCCTTCCTGGCCGACCTGCACGAGGCAACTCGTTCACCCATCCCCACCGGACCTTCCTCTTCCATCCTTTCCTCTTCCACTCGTTCAGGTCCGCTTCAGGGGACTTATTCAAAGTGGGAAGATGCCGCACCAGCTCAGGGTCATGCGCAATGCAGATAAACACATTTGGTAAAGCATCAATTCGTCGCAGCTGATCCACGGATTGCTGTGCAATCCCAGGGTCATCAAACACGCTGGCTTCCAAGGCAGATATGTCGTAGAAGGGAGTTTTCTCACGGTCTATTTGAGTAATCGGATGATGATCGGTGAAGATACTGCATGGACATGGGACAGGGAAGAATGGATCGCTATCCAAGGTTTCAAGGGGGAAATGGGCTGGGAATGGAACTTCTGGGGTGGGTCGAATTACGCCAGCGAAATGGCAGATGTCGCCGCCGAGAAGAATGAAAGTGTGTTTTGTTGTACGAGCGAGGCCGCAGATGTGGCCTACACAGTGACCGGGGGTGTCTAATGGGAGGTGAGGCTCTGCCTTTGATCGAAGAGATTAACTGACATACCTAGAAGATAGAAAGACCCATCCCCGAAGAAGTCCATGGCGCGATAGCCTGCGACTCTCAGGGGGAAGTCAGGCTCAACTACCTCACGGTCGTGGAATGCATCTGCCGGGACGGGAGAATTTGGGTTTTCAGGGTAGCCTGGAAATAGAGCTGGGTCTTTCAAAAAGCCAGGACCAACAATCAATTCTGTTGAAGGTGGAAACTTGGCAACGTCTCCAATGTGATCCCAGTGATAATGCGACCAGATGATGGATGCTACCACGCAGTATCAGGCTTGAGATTATAATTGAGCGCTTGAACGAGCTCTTGGACATACTGATCTCTTCCAATGAGACTCCACTCTCTTTCAAGATTTCTCCCACATCCTTCTCCACCTTTAGAGCGGACAGGATCTTACTGATCCCCCGTTTCGCAACGGTAGGAAGATTCCAATAGTCCTTCCGTGAGCCTAGGTCAAACATGATTTTCTTGTTGAGCGCATCGTTTTCGATCAGAAATGCGACGTCTGTCAGATTAAGGAACTCATGGCCTAACTGTAGAGGCTGGATGAGAGTCTCTGTTCGGAGGCTCATTAGAGTAGTGGTATCAACCATCCTTACTCGGACCGTGTGGTCGGATTGCGGGACGTCTAGCAAACCTGTCATGGTAGCGGGATTCGTAGATGACGGTGATCACTAATGTCTCTGATAAAACTGCTCAAATACCCAAGCTTATATTCTAGTCCAAACCACAGCTTGCTACGATACTTCAACCTCCGTCATCCAGCGCTTCAAGCACCCCCGCTACCCCGTTCTTTGCCGTCTTCAGCTTAGTGGCTAACGGGACCCACCGTTATCGCAACGGGCCGACTGCGTTCCGGGCCTTCCCCTCACTTCCCCTCAACAAAGGACGGCATGCATCCCTGCCAGCATCTACAAAGATACTGTATGTACCTCAGTCCAAAATGTGAAGCTCCCAATCGCTGAAACCGAAGCGACCGGGATAGTTGGAGCAAGCTGAGTCACTTGAATTACTCATAAAAGCCTGCAGCAATCAGCTGAAGAAACGGAACAATGCTACTTACTGTTGTCCATGCATCCCGTCTGGGGTCTTATAAACCCCCCACTCGCGCATGTTGCATTTCCTGGATTTGACACTTTCATCGGTTTTGAAAGTCAAGTCTTGCTTCAGTTTCGACTAATAATTGTCCCAGTGAACGGCTTCATTCAGAATGGGCTCCATCGACCCGCTGCCCAATCTTATCTTCGAAAAATACGGCGTACCGGCCTCGGTTCTCCACTTAGGGAGCAACAGCGCCGGACCCCACCCCTCTTCGGCCACTCGCCCCGTTCACCATCCCGAGTGGGATATTCCCTCCGACCGCGGATATATTGTCTCTAACCACTTGATCAACGAACCTCCGCCGGACCACAAAACCTTCAAGATAATTGTCCTTGGTGCTGGAGCGGCGGGGATCGATTTCCTGCACCACGCTCCCCCCGCCCTTGAAGGACTGGGCGTCGAGATTGTCTGCTATGAAAAGAACAATGATGTTGGAGGTACATGGTATGAGAACCGTTATCCTGGGTGTGCGTGTGATATTCCCAGCGTGGCCTATACGTTTCCCTGGAGGAGTAACCCCAGTTGGACGCGTTACTACTCCGGTGCGAGGGAAATATGGGAGTACATGAAACGGATAGTGGAGGAAGAGGGCATGATGCGGTATATCCGCTTGAGGACGGCAGTGATCTCAGCAGTGTGGGATGAAGGGAGGAGCAAGTGGGTGGTAAAGCTGAGGCGGACGGACGATCACGGACACGCGAGCGAGTGGGAGGAGGAGGGCGATGTGTTCATCAATGGCTCCGGATTCCTGAAGTATGTTCATGACCATACAGATATGTAGAAGAGAGCTGACGAACATAGTGCGTGGAAGTGGCCGGATACACCTGGGCTGCATTCATTCCAAGGCAAGCTTTTTCATACAGCTGCCTACCCCGAGGGATTTAGTCTGAAGGATAAGAGGGTGGCTGTCATTGGTTCGGGCAGCTCAGGAGTTCAGGTCATTGCCAGCATTCACGATGAAGTATCTCATCTGTACACATGGGTGCGAAGCCCCGTATGGATCACGGCGGCGTTCGGACAGAGCTTTGCTGGGAAGGACGGTCGGAATTTTGATTGTAAGCCCGGGTATATGGTTCTTGAGAGGCTTGGATCTAACAGAGCTTAGATTCCTCTGAGCAGAAGAAAGACTTCAGTTCCGATCCAGGGAAGTATCATCGATACAAGAAGGCCATCGAGAACGAGTTGAACCAGCGCATTAAGCTCACTTTGCGTGATACGGCAGAATCCGATGACGCCAATGCTGTAAGTATCGATATTCATACTGATGCCTGGTTTCTAACTGACTCTCTATAGTACGCGTACAGCGAAATGTATACCAAACTTCAATCCAAGCCTCACGTACGCGATGCTATCATTCCCTCTAACTTCAATGTTGCATGCCGTCGCCCCACACCAGGCAACGGCTTTCTCGAAGCATTAGCTTCCGATAAAACGACTGTCTTCACTTCACCCATCAGACAAATCACACCCACAGGGGTGATTGACTCCGCTACAGGAGTTGAGCACGCGGTAGACGTGATCATCTGCGCAACCGGCTTCGACACCTCCTACCGGCCGCGCTTCCCGATCATTGGTCTCAACGGTATAAGCCTAGCAGACAAGTGGTCTGACACACCGACAAGCTACCTGGCTATCGCCGTCGACGGATTCCCGAACTATTTCACCTACTCCGGCCCTTTTGGTCCAGTCGGCCACGGCTCCATTCTCCCAATAATCTCACATCTATCAAGCTACTTCATCCAGGTCATACAACGCATGCGAATACAACATATCCGTCGTCTCAGCCCTAAGCCCGCCGCGGTGGAGGACTTTGTCGAGCATGTTCGGACTTATCTACCACGAACCTGCTGGGCGGATCCGTGCTCGAGCTGGTTCAAGCAAGGGAGGAAGGACGGGCTAGCGGTCGTGTGGCCTGGGTCACGGTTGGCGTACTTCGAAGCGTTGCGGACGCCGACGCTGAGTGATTACGAAGTTGTTTACTGGAGTGGGAATCGGTTCGGGTACTTGGGGTCCGGCTTTGTGGATGTGGAGTTTCCGACTGGCGTGCGGGATCTGACATGGTATCTGGACTGGTACTTGGGTAATAAAGACTGGAAGCAGATGAAGATGGAAGTTGACAGGGAAGAAGCAGAAATGTTCAAGAGATTGAGCGAGGGGGCATGGTAAGAAGAAAGGGGTCATGCGTACGCATGCGCATGTGCATGATTGTGCAAATAGGTCTTTGATGTGCTAGATGACGACCACATTGATATGAGAAGAGATTACATTGCTGTCCACCGGTCCTATCGCGAACTATCCATCGCTAGATACAAGAAGGAACCAAGAAGTGTGGGCCAGAAAGCAGAAGAACAAAAAGTTAGGTAGAGAGATACATGGACCGTGGTAAGTGCAAGAGCCCAAACCGACTTCGTATCTTTAAAGGAAAAAAATGAACCACAAAAACAGAAGCCACCCACCCACCCACTAGACAACACAACCGCAGATGCAGCCCAACCAAGCATGCGCCGATCACGATCACCCACTCGATCTCGCTTTTTTCTCACGCAAATCCTCATCGTCCTCTTCCAGCACAGCCTTCAGCGCTTGCTCGGCCGCACCCAACCGACGCCGTAGCCTCATCACCTCATCCATGGCCACAAACGCGAGATCCCGTCCGAGACACGGCACGTGCTCCAACAGCTGCGGCGTGAGACCCTTGCCCTTGAGCCCCGGCCCAGCTCGATAGATTGCCTGATTGTGCAAGAGCTCCGAGACAATCCGCTGATGTAGGCGCACGTAGTTCCACGAGCGGCGGTCGTACAGCTCCGCCATGGCGGCCGCGAACCCGTCCTCGTCCTGCCGGAGCGCCCACAGCGCGGTGGAAAAGCGGTGGGCCGCGAGGGTCTGCAGGCCTTCAATCAAGAAGTACTCAGCTTGGGCGTACATCTTGGCATGGAAACACGCGACGTAGCGGTGGGCGAGAGCGTCTTTTCCGGCGGCGGTGGGCGGGTTAGTGTCGGGTGTGGGAACCACGGCCGAGTTGTCGCGGAGCAGGCCCTTGTCGATGGCTGTCAGGATCGTGCTCGTGGTGAATGTGTAGTCACCTTTGTAGAGGTACTCGAGGACTTTGGTCAGGAGGTACGGAGCTGTGTGGCGGAGGTAGATTGGTTTGGTGGCGCCCTCCTTGTGGAAGGTTTGGGTGTTAGTGCGGGCTTCGAGGGTTGTTCTAGACCGGACGATGATGGGATCGGATGCTTACCATGGGGTAGGGTGTGTGTTTCTGATTCGCGGCGCGAGAGAGGAATCTGGACTGGCGACACACGATGAAACGGTGCGCGGGGAAGCCCTGGACATCGGTGACGAGGGCGAGATCGCTGGATTGCGGGTTGAGATAGTAGCTGGTTGGTGGTGTTGTTAGTGTTTGTCTCTGTTACTGGCCGGAGATGGGGCTATTTGGGTAGAGTGGGTGTAGCTTTACTCACCTGGCGCGTTCTGACAGCTCTGGGAGCCCATCGTCGTTCATCTTGGTTTGCTTGGTTGATGGGGCGAGTTGTGGTTCACGTTGGCGCGCTGAGTCGTCACGCTTACTCGTTGCTGACTCGTCGACGGGGCAGTGGGGATGTGGAGGAGATTGTGTGTGAAGAGTCTCATAGCAAGTGTTACAAAAGCCATTTCATTTGGTTGTGGTCGCGTGATCTACAGTTGGGGGGAGTGAAGCAGTGAATAGTCCATCTTAACACACGCGAGATTTCCGTAATATTAAGATTGATATCTGCTTTGCACGCACAGCAGCCTGTTTCGATGGGACATAATCTTCTTCTCTAAATGCTTTCCTTCTCGCTCCATGAAGAGAAACTTGATCTCTCTCTCTTAAAGGCCTCCAGACTCATCGCCCTACATAAAGAAGTTCAGATGAAGTTGAATCAGAATTCGGTTCAGCTCTGAGAGAAGCGCTCGAGCATCAGCCTGCTTGAAAGGTTTACTTGATTACTTCATGGAAGCGGATTTACACATTGATTCTGGTAAGAGTATTGCGAGGCTTTAGGGAGATCTAGGTACAGTATTCATCCAGCCCTGAGGCAGCTTACCACTAGCATTGAATCTAAAGCTGTGTCGACGGTTAGTGGAGCGAAGGTGATTGAAGTATTGCATAACCAAGACAAGATTAGTCACTTATGCAAGCCAGTCATTACTATGCATCGATTAGTTTCCACTTGACTGCAGCTGTCTCACGACCGAGACTCCGAGGCCGGCGCCCGAGCCCCGAGAAAGAAAAAGAGTTGTTCCCTCATCGTGGAGCACCAATTGACAGCATGGAAGTCAGTTTCAAAGTTGGAGTGAATATACTGCAGCTTGACATCGAACTTCATGAGAGCTGCATGTTGTGTAGGTAGCTACTCTGACTTAACTGGCTTATGGCGGTGACTGCACCTCACAGACACACCACAACTCGGCCTAATATATCTAGAGTTCAACATTGGCTTGGTAGGATCGACAATTGCCGTGCCACGAGCAGTCCTAGCTTGCTGCTCTATTAATCTACCCTTATCCAAATTCTTTCCCTTTACATTCTTCAGAATATCGCACCAAATTAGATTCTTGTGTAACTTCTTGGTTGTAATTGATATCGATTCGCTAGCTCTGCATGATCAGCTGACTCAGCCGGATCCGAAGATCCGGGGATTGCACGGCTGGTCGGGGAGGACAGCCGAATCTCAACCACTCTCATCCTCCAAGTCAGCGACCATAGTTACCCATCCATAATCATTTGCCAAGACATGCTATCATACAGTTCTGACATTGTGAAGTAAACATGTCAGCGCCAATCGATCGCCAAGAGATCGACCGCGTTCTGCAGTTGAAACGCACTCAACGCGAGGCTCGAGCGTGTTATCCGTGTCGTCAACGCAAGGTGAAGTGTGACAACTCTCAGCCATGCCGGACGTGTCGAAGACGCGGCCATCCCGAGATCTGTGTCTATGATCCGAGCCCACCGAAGCAAGCCCGCGCTCGTAGGGCAAGCCGACAACCTCCTTCGTCTACAGCCTCTCGCCAGCCAACTCCTCTCCCCGCAATACAGACAGCGCCGAATTTGGGTTTCCCGATACAACCGCCCGCCCAAAGCTACCCCGTTCTCCCCCCATTCTCACAATTACAGCAGAACGAACTGAGTCGGACTCTTCCAGCTTATGGCCCTGAGGGGGATTTTGTATATTCCGGTGACAATTCAGTCGTTTCCATCCTACGTCATCGCACACATGATGCAAATGGTTCAATGGCCCGCGAGGTGGGCTCGGTCCTCGGATTGCAAAATACCTATCATAGTTATCCGTTCATGGAGTTCAGAACTCCTGGGGATCGATGGAGGGAACTTCTTCGCATCCTTCCCCAGCGCGCAGAGGTCTTGAAGTAAGCACTTCAGGGTCTCGTCTTCGACGCTTCTAACCGAATACAGGTTCTTTCACTTCTATCGCCTCTCAGCTTATCCATTCAACCCTATTCTTGTAGATATTGAACGTTTCGAGCTGGATCTTTGTTCATATCTGAATGCACTGGCTGGCGGAGAATTACAAGACCCCTCTCGCATTTCCGATCGCTGGGCCAGTGAGAAATCAGTCGCTCATATCAGCCTGCTACTTGCTACTCTGGCTGCTGGAGCACACTATTCCGATCTGGAACATATACAGCGCTCAGAACTCTGTCTGGACTTTGGTATGTGCCATTCCAACTCCCCACAGTGTTGCATGCTCACTTCGTGAAGCCAGACGCTCCTTTCAAGCTTTACGGCTAGCAAACTTTCTGTTCCGACCTACGTTCGATATTATTCAATCTCTCCTCATCCTCGGGAACACCCTGCAAAACACTGGACAATCCGATTCAGCCTGGGCATTACTTGGCAGCACAGTCCGATTAGCTCAGACAATTGGGCTGCACACTGAGAAGAGCGTAGCAAACCTGCCCGATCACGTGAAGTCCAAAGCAAGGAGATTATGGTGCGCACTTTCTGAATGCCCTTGCGGCAGGTGCTAACTCATTGCAGGTTTACCGTTGTGTGGCAAGACAGCCTCTTATGTCTCTGTTACGATCGACCTCCTATCGTCACGGTCAACGGCTGGTCGCTCGATAACTCAGTTTTCACGGGCCAAGAATTGAATTATATGGACATGATGCACTTTCTTTGTCGGATTGCACTGGATATACTGACAGCTAACGAGGCAGAGATGCAACAAGCTTCTCGCTTGCTTGACATATTGGCTACTGTGGACAGAGTCTACCAACGGGCGCAACCTCACCTACGTTCTCTGCAGGAATGCAAAACTCTGCATCACAACCTGGAGCATCTTGCACTGAAGATGCACCTTGCTTTTGCTGTCTCCGTTGTCACTCGGCCTGCACTCAAGCGATCCGAGATTCGCGATTCAGCCCAAGACATGTTGCGGATGCGCGCCAAGTGCAGTCTAATTGACGCATCCAACACTTTCCTTGAGTTTCAGGCGCTCAGTGTGGTACCCTTACGAACCTGGTCTATGGTACACACAGTGATCAGCTCGACGCTGCTGCTTTGTATATGGGAGGAGACGCGTAACGATGCCGAATGTCGTGATTTGCAGCAGAAGGTGATTGAGGTGTTTTCTGCAGCCGGCTCGGTAGGCTCAGTGGAGAGGTCAGGCTCGGAGAACGGGCAATGGTTGTCGGAGAGACATATTCGGGCGTTGATTACATTGCGAAACGCAGTGCGGACAGCCTTGGAGCGAGAGAAGGAAGAGGGCGACGTCGGGCCACAGAATCCGGAGCAGGCCGAGACCTTCATGCCTGCATTTGGGTAGGCGATCTACTGCATCGTATCCACTTGTGGAGCTTACGGGATGCTAACAACGTGCAGAATTCCCAACGGCTTTCCTGATGTATTGGGCCAGGACTTTTCGCCCATGTCCTATCTGGATTCAATTATGAACGGTACGACTGACTGCTGCTTGAAAGCGCGCAAAGCTAATAGCATTAGTACCCATGTTTGACCTATCCCAAGAGAACGATTTCTCGTGAACCATCTTTCAGTATGTTATGACGCAGCCGAAACGTTTCAGTTTTCGGATTCGCTCGGAAAACTCGGAGGTCTCGGGGCCTCGGTCTCTCTTATGGAGGTTCCCTCGTGTGTCCCTCTTGTGCCATAATCCGGGTCAAGGCAGAGAAACATGCGAGGAGAAACAGCAAACTTCCTCACAAAAATCCAGACCGATTGCCACGAGACACGTATATAAAAACCCAGAAATGCCTCAGCAGTGATAGCTACTACTACTCAAGTACTCACATCTTCTACACACGTTCAGATACACTATACCTGAGACCGCACCTATGTTCAGCGCAATCCTCCCCGGTACTGCTACGCCTAATCCCGGCCGTTCTGCCTCTCCTCACAACATGACCTCTGAACAGAGCCGTCCGGCGCAGCCCGCGCCCACACCCCGTCGACGTCGCATTGTGGTTGCAATGACGGGCGCCACAGGAGCAATGCTCGGTATCAAAGTGCTGATTGCTCTACGTCGACTGAATGTCGAGACTCACTTGGTCCTGAGTAGATGGGCCGAAGCTACAACCAAATACGAGACGGACTACCACCCATCGAACGTCAAGGCTCTTGCCGACCACGTGCACAATATCAACGACATGGCGGCACCGATATCGAGCGGGTCGTTCCGCGCGGACGGGATGATCGTGGTACCCTGCAGCATGAAGACTTTGGCAGCCATTCACTCAGGATTCTGTGACGATCTTATCTCTCGCACGGCGGACGTCATGCTAAAGGAACGACGGCGGCTGGTCCTGGTGGCGCGTGAGACGCCGCTAAGCGAGATTCACCTGCGAAACATGCTTGAAGTGACACGCGCCGGTGCAGTCATCTTCCCCCCCGTACCGGCATTCTATATCAGAGCGGCCGGTGTCGATGAGTTGATCGATCAGAGTGTCGGACGCATGTTGGACCTATTTGACCTGGATACTGGAGACTTCGAGCGATGGAACGGCTGGGAAAAATGAAAGGGGGAGTATCTTCGGTCGCATTTTGATCTTTATGGGGCGCATATACCTCGTTTTTTGAATTCAAATGGGTTTGATTTCAGGGGCGTGATCTGCTTTTCTGATTAGACTTTGGTTGAACGATAGACTTATTTTTGGGACCGGATGGTCTTTGGTAATGGACGAACCGCGGGTGAATTCCCCTTTCATGAACCTTGATTTTCATGTGTTTCTACTCTTTTTGGATGGATCGCTCGGACCCAAACAGCCGTTCTTCACAACATCCCCACTCCACTGGAGTTAGGAATCTGGACCAGGAACAGCAGCCAAACAACCAAACGGCACTGCAACCCCGATATGCAAGCAAACACTCTTACGATAAATTGACCAATGACTGGCGGCCAGCCAGCAAGCCGAAGGAACAGCGCTTTGACAATATGCGTCGGAGGAGCTCCTTGCCCCACATGGAAATGATCACCGGCACAGTACATACAATCGCGGGGAAAAAGGGCGCATTGTCCCGCTTGCTCGTCCTGACATTCGGCAATTCAGCCCTAATAACAGCAACTATTACTTCCTTCCAGGGCATTTCTCCTGGCTCAAACCTCGGTTCATGTGTGAGGTCTCAAACGGCCGGTTCTTCAAGATACTCCGCTTTTCGACAGCTCCACTTCTTATCGGCTTAGGTTGCTCCTGGCGCGGTCTCCTGACCAGCAGATGTACTTGGCCAACTCGACTGGTTTCTTGGATACAACTACAAAGAGGGGCATCCAAGGGTTTCAGCCGAGGAAACACATGGGACAGGTAATTCACCATGGCAAATTGGCATTCCAAGCGGACAGATCGGATGTTGTAGACACGGAGCGCATACCAAAAATGGGATCATGAAAGAGAAATGGAAGTCTATATAATTGCCCAAATGGTTGGCCTACCAAGCTATCATGCGGAACGTTGAGGCGCGACTCTCAAGCGATCATGAAGACCTCCTCTCTCCTTTGGCTTGCTCTTTCGTGGGTGGCTCATGCGGTGCCTGCCCCGCGCGCCGCAGCGCCTACTGTGACCATCGCCAGCCCAGCTGCCACAGTTATTGGGAAAGCTGGCGATGTCGAAGTCTTCAATAACATTCCCTTTGCGCAGGCGCCCACCGGCTCGCTGCGTCTGAAGCCGCCGCAGCCGATTCAGACGTCGCTCGGAACGATCAAAGCCACCGGAAATTCCCAGTCATGCCCGCAATTCTACTTCTCCACCAGCGATTTTCCAGCCTCAGTGCTGGGAATCCTGGCTAATAACCCACTGGTGCAAGTTGCCACCAACGCCGGTGAAGACTGCCTCAATATCGATATCCGTCGTCCGGCAGGCACAACAGCTGACTCGAAGCTGCCGGTGCTCGTTTGGATTTTTGGCGGTGGATTCGAGCTGGGATCGAAATCGATGTATGACGGCACGTCGTTGGTGTCCTCTTCCATTGATCTGAACTTGCCCGTCATCTTCGTTGCGATGAACTACCGTGTGGGTGGATTCGGGTTCCTGCCTGGCAAGGAGATCAAGGAAGATGGGTCTTCTAACCTTGGGCTGCTGGACCAACGGTTGGCTTTGGAATGGGTGGCGGATAACATTGCCGCCTTTGGAGGCGATCCTGAAAAGGTGACCATTTGGGGTGAATCGGCGGGAGCGATCTCTGTTTTCGATCAGATGGTGCTCTATGACGGCGACAACACCTACAAGGGCAAACCCCTGTTCCGAGGCGGTATCATGGATTCGGGGAGTGTCGTGCCTGCCGATCCGGTCGACGGGGTCAAGGGCCAGGCTGTCTATGATACCGTCGTCTCCAACGCCAAATGTTCTTCCTCCAAGGACACGTTGGCCTGTCTCCGGGACTTGCCGTACGAGACGTTCCTCAACGCCGTCAACTCCGTCCCTGGTATCCTGAGCTACAGCTCCATCGCCCTATCATACGTCCCACGACCAGACGGGAAGGTACTCAGCGCGTCCCCGGACATTCTCGGTAAGGCCGGCAAATTCGCGCAGGTGCCCTTCATCGTGGGCGACCAAGAAGACGAGGGTACGCTGTTCGCCCTCTTCCAGGGCAACATCACCACCACCGACGAGCTAATCAAGTACCTGGGTGACTACTTCTTCTACGACGCCAGCCAGGCGCAACTCGAAGAGCTTGTCGCTCTCTACCCGGACACCACGACCTACGGCTCCCCGTTCCGCACAGGCAGCGGCAACAACCTGTATCCGCAGTTCAAGCGGCTCGCTGCCATCCTCGGCGACTTAACTTTCACCATCACGCGCCGGGCCTTCCTGGCCTACGCCGAGCAGGTTGCGCCCACGGTGAAAACCTGGTCCTACCTGTCCAGCTACGACTACGGCACCCCGATCCTGGGGACTTTCCACGGCAGCGACCTGCTGCAGGTGTTTTACGGGCTGTGGCCTAACTACGCGGCCAAGTCCACCCACACATACTACTTCAGCTTCGTGCACGATCTCGACCCGAATGCCCACCGCGGCAGCTATCCCGAGTGGCCTGAGTGGAAGGAGAACCAGCAGCTGATGAATTTCCAGGCAAATTCGGCGGCACTGCTCGCGGATGACTTCCGCAATGGAACGTACGAGTTCATCGTGAATAACGTGGACGCTTTCCATATCTAGGAGTGTTGCGGAAAGTGATATATGTATCGCATTTCGGAGATATAGCATGTAATTCGCAGTTGGAATAAGATGTCTTGATGATGAGAAGCTGATATTGAGAAATATATCCCTGGTCGAAAGAACGTATGCACTTGAATTAGCCCACGATCCATGCAGCGTAAGCCTGACCCGCGCATCCGCGAAGTCGATGCAATCTAAGAGCAATATTCCAGGCCCTTGCACGCTTCAATAGAAAAATTGTCTCTCTCGATGATCACCCCCTACGCGGGCAAAAAGTATACCTCGCAATAGCGCAGAGAGACATACGTGATACAGTTGCAGCGATTGTCCGGAGCGAAGGAGCGGGAAGATGCATTGCATCTGTCGGCGAGGCTGTCTGTATTGGTGTTCGAAGACAGGGTGATCGGGATCGACTCGATGAGCTTTCGTTCGTCGGAGTCAAATGAGTCGTATGCGCGCTGCCACAGGTTGGAGACTTTCTAATCGACTGGTACTTCGGGGGTCTGCGAGCTTTTCATCTTCGTCTTGTGCGGGTTTGTTCTCCGCTGCAGTGGAGCTGATGTACTTTCATTTTGGTCTGGTTTGGTTTTCTCTTGTGCGATAGATATCGTCTCTTGTGGCCTGGTTCGTTGCTGTATGGCGGGATTGGCATGCTCCCTTGCCATTTTATTCTCCCGTGTTGGTTCCTCGTCTTGTGTACTGATGGGGTATCACTCGTATGGTCGTTAAGCTCAATGCAAAAGAGGGTTCAGAATGATAAGTGCTGCGTAAGGTGGATCCTGAGCTGCTGTGTGATCAGTAGGTAGTCAGCGAAGCTGTCACCCTTGTCGTAAGGCTTATGTCTAAACGTGAATTACCATAGCCTTTAGTGTATTGAAAATCTACTGTGCTTGCCTCAAGACTGCAGCAATCAAAGGACAAATTAATTAGATTCTCCAGGCTAAAAACAACATAGATCGGGTGGCATCCACAGATTCCCAAAGCATCCCAGCAAGATTCTCCACACATCGTAATTGCACATCTGCGCTACTTCGATCATCCCCGTCATTCACTTTATCCATCCCTAGGGCAATTAGTGCAAACGACGCGGTACTTCACCCCACCTCGGATAGAGATCTGCTCAACACAATTACATCGACCACAAGTGAGAGAACAGAAAGCAGAGAAACTCGGGAGAGTATCCAGGCTAATCGTGTACTCCGAGACGTTCTCCCGAATCTGGGTTCTGAGCCGGTCATTCTCATACATCAACTGGACTATCTGGCCGTTCTTCCATTGAAGGAGGTCGCGAGAAAATGCATCAGGGAACAGTTTCTGAATGAAGTCTTCGTCCAGAGAGTCAAAGTCGACATGCAGATGGTCCATGATACTGCTGCAAATGACAGCATCACCGGTGATTGTGTGGGCCGCACGTAATAGGAAGGCCATTTCCGCGTTGGAACATTCCGACTCTATCAGTTCGATCACTTTCTCTCGCGCGAGATGCTGGAGTCGCGGCAGAATGAAGTAGTCGGCGAGTTTGATGATTTCGGCGTGGGCACGAAGGGCCTTCGTGATAATCTCCATGTTCTTGTCCATAGTCCCTGCGCTAGTTAGGATACTTTCGACATGGCCTTCTGACCCGGGGAGCAAACTAACTCTTATCGTCCCCCTCATAACCAGGGAGGCTCATGTTGTAGTCGCCCATGTAGAGGTATTCCACCAGATAACCGACACTTGACGGCTCGAACCCTTCAATACGATACACGCGGCTGCGGCCCTCCTGCTCCAACCAAGTCAACTTCACGCTGAGACTCACACGTCGGCTCAAACATACCTGGAACCCCCCTTCGCATGCGGCCGCAAAAGCTGGCACTTGGGTGCACACAACGAGTTGGTGGACTGGAAACGTTCGGTCGCCACATACCAGGGAGAAGTCGGTGCGCTTCCCTGACTTTGCCCAGTCGTACATGACCTGGTTGTGTGGAGATTGGGATGCACTCATTTTGGGTTTCTGTCGTAGGTATTGCCGTGTGGGGGCAGGGATTAAGGGTATCAAGAACTGGACGGCGATGGGTGTATGTTTGCTTTGAGCTTTGTCACTCGTCGGTAAGAGATGCTGACGAAGTGAGAACAATGATCACAGGTGCTGAGATTATAAGAGGTCGAGAAGAGAAGTCTGAGAAGGTGAGGGAGGTTGAGGAAAATAGGTCGAAAGGGAAAGATTAGAAGGAATAAATCAGGAGGTTGAGAAGAAGAGATTGAAAGAACTTTGTGCGTGTGTGTGGGCAAGTGAATGATGAAGTCAGCCTTCCACGTATAAGGGTGCTTGATTGTGGGATGATCGCTTAGCAGGAATCCATGTTCAACAGCAGTCTTAGCTTATGGCCGCAAGTGAATAAGTGCAGTGATAAAATCTACCATGTCCTATGGCCTCTCTCCGCGTCAGTGGCTTGAGAAAGACTTAAGATGAAGACCAACGTTCTGGTAAGGTACTGGAGACAGATTTAGCGGTGATGTTTCTTAAGTAGAGGTCGGCTCAAGAGACTTCACACACAATTTCTCTCCCTTGTCACCAAGGGAATGCGATAATTGAGACTTTGCGGACCTGCGGCAAGCAAAGAAATCACTGATATTCGTAACTATTCACGGCATCTTCGCTTCTGATACATATGAACAAATGTCAATTCCCTCCAATCAAGCCAAGCAACCGTCCTACCCCCACAGAATTGATGAAACATATCAGTGACTTTACGACCAGCGTCGTGACGAGAGTCCTGCCAGCTGAAGGATACCGGGTGCGAGAGAAAGAGACTTGGATACAACTAGGCTACTTGGGCACCGGAGGTGCATACGCATTGAAGCCCCTGCGAGCAGGAGGTCGAGTAGCCATTTCTAATTCACGCACCTGATTCTCCAAGCGCGTTATCTTGTCGCACGCCAAGCGCAGGACTCGCGAAAAGACTGGCTCGTCCGGATAAGGGCTCTCAGTTTGAAAACAGAGTTGTAAAGCATTCCCCAAGCAAGAGGCGATCTTATCCTGGATAACCATGTCCGTGGTCAAGTCGTAAGCCTTCCGTAGTATATCACCAGAGCTCCCCAAAGGGGTCCGCAGCGTCTCGTCAATTTTTCGATACACGATGGCTCGGAGCGCTGGCAAGTCAAAGTGGTCTGCAACCTTGCCGACGTCGATGTGTGGGATCAGAGGGTCTTTTACATTGGTGAAACTTGTTAGCTCGATTCCCTGTGGCTTTTTGGGTAGGAGAAAACGTACTCTCGACACTCTCTGAGGTGTAGTCTCCAGTGTAAACAAACTCCACCATATGATCAACAATGAACGATGTGAATCCTTCACAGCGATAGGATCCCTTCTGTCCGTTCTGTCGAGAATCAGTCCGCGTCAATATAGCCAGCGACTTAGAGGGATTACTACTGTTCCTTCATCGCACTCGGCGGCAATGATTGGTACTTGGGAAAATACGATTCCTTGGTGTACCAAAATAGATTTATCGTCACAAACCAGGCGAAAATCGCAATTCTTGCCCAGTTTGGTCATCTCGTACAGTGTTGTTCCTAACAGTGGAGTGCGAAACGACATGGCTGGAGTTGATGCTTGTCGGGCGACGAGATTGACGCGTCACTCTGACAAGGAGAACGAAGGAAGGGAAATACACTGATGAAGTAAGGTGGGGGAGGTGCGTGCTTCATGTCGTCAAGTGAATGAATGTTGTCTATGGCAGTGTCGTGCCTAAGGCTACCACTTGTGCCGAACCTCTATCTCGTATAATCGTCCTCTCTTTTTACCTTTAAACTAACACTCCCCAGACAGAATATGCAGCAACCCATAAATACAAGCGCCAAGAATATATCAAATCTAAGTTTTGCTCTGCTCGATACACGCCAGAACCATTCGCTCGACACGATCCGCAAGACCCCAGCTCAACTTGAACCCGCTCGGACCAGCCCCGTAGCAATGAACGACAGGAACAGACTTCTCTTCATTCGTCATACCATTCTCCGCTGTATCTTGAAAGACAAGACGATCTGTCTCCAACCGGAGTCCGCCACGCCGCATCGGACGTCGAGCGACATACACCTCTCGAACGTCGAATCCCAGAGCCGGGCTGCTGGTGTCTGCCTCTCCTCCAAGAAGTTCAGGACAGAGTGCGGCGGCCCTCATCAAGATAGACAGCGTTGCGTTCTCGGAAATAGAATGCGACCTAAACTATCAGTATTGACAACGAGAGTGAATCGGCATACGCACCAGTTCTTCGGCTCCTTTGTGCCGCCTATAATCGTGCCTCCACCAAGGGGCCTAGGAATAATGACTGTAGTCGACCCATCAGACCAATGATGGCTCACAGTCTTCTCACACCGGTTAGACACCGCAATGAACTGTCCACGCGAGGGGAAAGAATGCGGATCATTGAAACCACGACCACTGGCATTAACGATCGCAAGGATATTCCGGTCTGGTTCGTGTTCCCGAGACACGAAGACCGCCTCTTCAAGAGCAGCCAATTCTCGGTGTATGAATTTCACGCCAAGCTTCTTCGCTTCCTGCTCAAGCCATCTCAAATACACCGGCGAGTTCAGCACCCAAGCAGTATACGTTACCCCGAGCTTGACCGTGTCATGTCCCTCAGGAAAATCTTGAGGATCGAGGACGCGGAATCCGGGCCACGAAGCGTAGCTATTTTCCTGCGTGAGACGCGGGTCGAAGTAGGCCGGGTCCGCCACGTCGAAGAATTCCACGCCAGGAACGAACTGGACGCTAGCCTCGGGATGCTTCTCCGACAGTCTTTGGAGTTCGGTATAGGTTTCTCGCATCAAACCCTGCTCGAGACGGTCCGCTGGCTTGGTGATGGGGACCGGTCGGAAATGTGCCCCAGCCCATGGAGAAGCATAGTCGATGTGGAAGTCGCCGGGGGATTCTCTGGATATGACAGTGACGGGGTGGCCACGCTGGCCGAGGCGTATGGCGCAAGTCAGTCCGATGACTCCTGCCCTGAGGTATATCTTAGTGTTGGCATTCCGTGGAGCAAATGCATCCAAGCGAAACTCACCCGACAACGATGATTGAGCTTTGATCCATGCTGAGATGGGTGATGAGAATAATTGAAGAGTTGTGCGAATGCAAGTACAAAAGGTGTGGCATGTTTTCGGTGTCTCAATCTAGTAGCCCCGTGACCTGCATGACTCACCATCGTGTTTATTCACCTCCAACATCCATCGCAGAAGCTGAACGCAGAACCTTTGCAAAAAGTCAGAACTACGGATTACAGTTCTCTGCATGGTGCGATACTTTCTTATGCTCCATTGAGTTACTGTAGGGCAATATCGTGTGAGTCCATGAAATTGAACTAAAGAGTTGGTCAAAGGACATAAAACCATAAATGTTGCTTGAAAACATGAGTAGGCCTTAATTCACAGAAGGTTACTGTCGCCAAAAGAACAAATGCAAATAAAATTGTAGCAAAGCTATCTGAATGCCTCGCATCCTCGTACCGTTTAAGAGTGGCGCCGGCTGGGCGTCCAATGATGATCGGACAGTAAACAGTCACAGTTCCAGGAGCTGACTATATACACTGCGCAAGAAATCAAGAGGCACCGGTGACAACCTAGCCATCCTTTTAAACCCAAAATTTATAACGCATCACCGTCACAATGAAAGTACAACCCTTCTCCCCACCCAAGCTATACCCATTGTCCCTCCGTTCTTTTAAGACCAGCCTTACCAATTCATATCACCGAGCAGAACTCCATACAATGCACCTTCAAGCATCAACAAACGTAGTCGAGTTCCAATCCGACGCCATCTAAACCCCAATCAGCACATCACTCACAATCAACCCACACCCCCCCCAACCAAATAAAGCCGAAGACAGGAGAACTCACATTCCAAGCATCAATCCTCAAAATCGACGTCCCATTTACATCCGCAGCATGCGTCAACACCCCGACCGCTAAACAAATCCATCAGCAACCAATCCACAACCCTAATCCCGCTCAACCCCCCCCTTTTTCATCGCTTGATAAAAACCCATAGAGAGAAGTACATACCCACAACATTATTCAACCAATAATACTCACGACTACCGGTCTCAAACACCAAGCGCAAATGCAACTGCCCGCTCGGCGCCTTCGGCCCAGAGGTCTGGATGAAGATGTCGGCGCCGTCGTCGGTGCGGAGGTTGTAGCGGGTGTCGGCGGAGAAGATGCCTGTGGCGGGATCGACGAGGCCCCAGTCTGCGCCTACGTCGAGGATTTTGCCTGTTTTTTATTATGTCAGAGGTTGAGGTGGGAGGAGAGCATGGTTGGTTTGCTGTGGTGGGGGTGGTACCTGATAAGCGCGGCCCGGTGAAATTACCACCGACGATGGGGATGGCTTTGCGGGTGCCGTGCGGTCCCGGTGAGAGCATGAGCGTTTCCGTGCATTCCACGTAGGCGGTGTAGAGGAAGGAGAGGGCCGGGGCTGGGGGTTGCACCGTGGGTTGGACTTTGGCGGCTGCGGATTGGGTGAGGGTGAGGGTGAGGGCGGTTGTGAGCCAGGTTGCTAGGGTTGGGAGGTGCATTTTGCGGTGAATTGAGGATTTGTTGATTCTATCAATGGAATAGGAAGTAGGGTAGTGTTCAATTGACCTTCATTGGGGGTATGTGAATATTTAACAATCTTGATACTGGTGCTCGATCTATAGATACCTCGGGCTGTAAGAGTTGTGGTATCGCTGTATATCATTACATGTCGTTTACAATGCCCCTCAGTTGCAGGCAAGTGCCGTCCATGTAGCCGATTTGCAGACAGAATGAAATCATTTTCTTCACAGGGGCGATCGGTGCTCGATACGGGGTTCCCCGCGTTTCTAACCGAGAAGCATTTACCCCGCATTTACTCCGCACTGTCTAAGCGATACGCATCAATGGTGGTGATAACCTTGGGGTTGAGCATGAATCTGCAAGCTGCTTTGGTCAGATTCATCTTTGAAAGCGAGCACAGGCAGACAATAAAACACCAAGAGCAGCACCACCAAGCTTCTCCCTGCGATGGAGCGTCGAACGAAACACTCCCCCTTCCGAAGAACGAACAAGCATCCTGATCCGACACGAAAATTCCCTTGCACGCCCCGAGACCACCTTCGGAATCAAGCCGACTCAAGTTTCTGTCGTCAGAATCTTATTGAAAAGAATGTATCGGCTTGTCACCGCTGTCGTGTGGCCACGGTCCATGCTGTGGCATGGTTGATAGCTGCAAGCGTGGTGAGGATGGAAGGCAGTGTGTCTTCTATGATGGGTGGTGGCGGATTTGATTGTTGGAAGATGAACGAGTGCTTACTGCTCTTCATAGCTGATTCCGCGTAGATTTTAGTCTTGGATTGAAGAGAAAGTTTCAGTGGAACCATTCGTCAGCCCTATAAGGCTGACAGTCGCACAGTACCACCTTGCTTGTCCGTCCTCTATACCGCGACACAAGACTGAGACAAGCCAATCAGTGAGAGCTGTCTTACCTGCACGGACTTTGCGCCATAGTTATAAGGACCTTGGGATTGGGAACCTAAGTAATTCAAAGCGATAAGACAAGTCAACCTCAACCTCTCCCTCTAAGCCTCCTGGCGAAATAACCCTTCAGGATAGCTTTTCCGCATTCACCCGAAGGCAGCGCCTACAGCGACAACCCCAAATATAGCAGCAAAACCCAGCAAGCCAACCAGAAGGGAGACCAGATTGGGTGACAAACACGAATTCTCCAAGTCACGACAGTGGAAGCCAGCAACAGTTTGTATCTAAATCCGGCTTGACAATGAGTCATCTCAGTCCTCGTCACCTTGGATCCAAGCCGATGAACCGTTCGCATCAGGGAGTATATCGACGACGAACCATGAAAACCGCGTGGTATACGGGCGGGAACCATAATCTAATCAGCATGGGATCTAGGCCCCACCCCAGTGAGCTTCGTATCCGTGGGGTCTTCAGTACTAGAGAAATTACTTGGTATTCAACTCCGGCTTGAGCTTAGATCGATTAATCTGAACAGAAATCTTGAAACCACTCGATTTTATACTAAATAACGATAGTATAGAACATCAGGTGTGTACCAACACCAAAGTATCCATCACCGGTCTGTCTCGCCACATCAGAAAGCTTTAGTATAAGATCAGTATTAATGCAACCAACACCCATGCCCAAAATGAAATCAAGAAAGAAAAAAGAAACGAGAGAAAGAGAGAGAGAGAGCCGTCAGTCAACTCCCAACCGCACAGCCAGCCATCCAGCCCCGGACTCTCAACCCCATCCACGCAACCTCAGCACTTCGGCAATTTCTTGCTCGCTTAATATCCCATCCTAATCAGCCACTTTTCCAAACTAAAGGACCAGCAAAGGAGCCAGAAAAGGAACGACTTACAAAATCCCGCGCACGGAACAACTCCCTGATCCAGCCGCCGCACAAAAGAAGAGCCCGAGGGTCCAGTCCTCAACCATGTTCTAGGGGTAGATGTTAAGCATTATTACGAGATATGGATAAAGGAAGGGTGATGGAGACGGGAGGCAAGCGTACTCATCGGTGAAGACCTGACAGGTAAAAGTCACCTTACTACCCTTGTTGAACGAGCCGGTGACGGGTGCACAACCCGCGGGTACATTCTTGCTGTTCACTTTCGCGAACAGGTTGCATGAGACGGAGCCGACGGTGCTCTGCCGGCTTTCGAGATCAGCCTCGGGTTCCGGATCGGCTTCGGGGGTTGGGGTTGCGAGGATTGCAGCTGGCAGGAGACTGGCGAGGAGGAAGGATGTCAGCTTCATTATTTCGGTTCTTTATGTTGGTAGAGTTATATTTATGGCGAAGTGGAATTATAAACAAGCTGATGATTGAGTGTCCGAATTGTAGAGGATTTTTGGGGTTCTTATACTTGATGGTGGTGAGAGTGAGAGTGGAAGTGCCTTCCGATCTGGGTAAGTCTTTTTTTTGGTGAGGGTAGACTGGGCTATGCTCGTACTGCCTCGCATGATCTACTTGACCAAGACTGTGATCCAGGGTAGCCCTACCGTCAGCGTGATCCAGGACCCCAGCTCAAGCGCGGTTCAGTAGCTCTTCCTCGAGTATCCGGTGTCGACCCAGGGCTCGAAGTCTTGGCGCTATCCATCTGACTAGTTGTACACGAAGCACCATAGGGGACCCATAGACCTTCATGGTGAAAAAACGTATTCGGCTGCAAATGGTATGTTAATCAATTTAGAGCATGTTGGATGTGGCTTGTCACTCTTGGCGTGGTCTGGACATTTCGACTGGAAGTTATCATGCGCTCTACGGAATACGAAGTGCGTATCTTGTATTTGATCAGGCCTCGATTGACCACCCAAACGCCGGTATGTGGGTGTACTTTATCTTTGGTGAAGAGCATGGATATCCATAGATTTTATAGGCTGACTTCTATCGGGGATTCCCAGTGTCTGTGATTTTGGGGTGGATGACATGGAATAAAATTGCCGATGGGCGTATGCGACAGCAATGCTGCTTGCACATGCATGCGACCTGACTCAAATGTCTTAGACGGGCTTCTGCAACATTATCCTAGGTACTTATCAAAGCTTGGGTTCTCCGCTAACAGCCCGGCCTCTACATCATCACTGCCGACCAATCAGCGACCGCAGAACCAGATTTAGTCCTCAACCCCCACCTAGTACCATCCCGAGCGTCACCAGCAGCTCACCAGCGCGGATCATACCTTCTCACCTATGTCCTGCGGTAAATTCGGATCGAAAGATGAAATCGCTCAAACCTTGACCTGTCAACAATTCCTCGAGGTCCTCCACACCGGCAGCGGCTCCAACAGCGGTCGCGAAAGAGAGCACCACAAAAACGGAACGGCCACCAGGCCCTTAGGTCCTGGTAGGAAGCTGTCCAAACTTTAGTTCGCGAATGTCCTCGATTAACTGAATTATCTTCTCAAGTTTCGCCTTCATGTTCTCGTTGTGCTGTCGTTGCAGGAGCAAGAGAGCCTTGGTGGCGCGCAGCTGGTCTTGCTTCAGCTCGACCAAGGTCTCGAGGGTAGCGACAGAACGTTCGGTCGCCGTCGGTAAAGATCCGTCTGATGTGAGTTGTCTGAGAATGTAACGCAGTAGGTCCTCGAATTCATGGCGGAACACGGCAATCCAAGTCCCTAGCGTTGTCAAGACTGCGATGGCGGTTGCCATGAAGGTTATGATGTGAAGCAGTGATTCATGTGTTAGGATTTCCAGATTGGAAAGCTGTCACTCTTCGTGTGGGCTGTGTGAGAGGAGTTGAAATTGGAGAAGGATCCGATATCTGATGCTCATCCTTATGCTGCAAGTTGATCGATGTGAAGGGCGTGAGATGCGAAGGCATGGGGTTAAAAAGTGAGTTGAGGGTTGGTTGCAGAACGTCATCAATTTGCTTTAGACGGAACACACACCCGTAGCTAAATCGGTCCGTATTGCTTGTGATCTTTACCTATACCTGTTCCGACTCCTCGTCATCTTGTCCTATGCGTATCAAGTACCCCTTCTGCCGCGCTTCGGCTACCTTGCCTGGTAAAAAGGCCAGGAAGCAAAAACATACAACAGAAGGGATTCGCTGGTGGTCACCCACCCAACTACTAACCTCCCGGCGTGTGGCTTAAGTACGGCTGAGCGGACGGGAAGCCCTGTTTTCCACACCCTGTGGTCGTATGTGACTTATTGAAGGCAAGCCCTCTCTATATAGGATTCATCAATACATATTAAAGCAATAGGGGCAATTGGCGCCTTCCCTTAAGTCTAAGGTCGGAAGGCAGTTTGGTTTCCCATCGCTTATGGAAAACATCTTCTCTCACTACCTCTCTTCTCTACACTCACCTTCGTTGACAACATTAGCAAAGTTATTTCTGTTGTGTATACAATACATTCAATAGCTTATTTATTCTTTCCTTATTTTGTTTATGTTTCTTTTAATACCCATCTGGGTGAGGCTGCTAAAGTGTCGCGTGACCAGAGTGAGCTAGCGAGTCTACTTTGGTGTTGATGCTTATTCCCACGATAGCCTCGTTGTTGTGTCCAGCCATGTGACGAGCGAGAAGATTGATTTAAGGGCGGCTTGCTTCCCGGGACGCAGTTGCCTGTAGCTCTGCAGCTGATGCGCGACAAGCTACCAGCGGTCTCTCGCAGACGTCGACGATCGACTTTATCGGATGCCGTCCGTAAGATCAGACTGATTGGCAAGAAAATAGCCGCAATGATATACCTTGGAACTGTTCGTCGCAGAGAGGCGGTCGCTTGGGTAACGGAGTCATGGAAATCTGGTGTCGGGGGGAGGA
Source organism: Aspergillus homomorphus CBS 101889 (assembly GCF_003184865.1). Classification (NCBI taxonomy): domain Eukaryota; kingdom Fungi; phylum Ascomycota; class Eurotiomycetes; order Eurotiales; family Aspergillaceae; genus Aspergillus; species Aspergillus homomorphus. Next base: position 188,641 of record NW_020291930.1, on the reverse strand, counting down.
AGAGCGCGTGCGAACCATGATCACTGCCGGCCGGCTTCAGGAAAGCCACCAACTGCGCACCGCCATCCACCATCACATCACCCAGATAACCTCGACCGACGGTGTGCCCTTGGATCAGCAGTTCGCCAACTGAGCCGATGGGCATCAAGCGGTCGACGTCCGAGGGACCGACAACCCACCCAACACAGCCCGTGGTCCAGCCGATGTCGCGCGGATCGCTCTCCAGGGTGATTTGGTTCTGCACCGTTGACAGCACGCAGCATTCAGCCGGGCCATAAACATTCAGCAGCCGGACGTGCGGACCCCATGTATCGATCTCGCTTTGCGACATGAGCTCACCACCCCCAATGACCGTACGGAGGGAGGGAAAGCTCGCCGGCTTGAACTGCCGGGGCAGCAAGACTTAGTCTAGTTGACCCACCACACGTGGTGATGAAACAATAATCTACCGATGCAAGACAAGGCTATCAGATCGGAGATCTCAGTGGAGTGAGATCTACCATCTAGGCCAAATCTGCTCAAATTCTCCGAGAAGAATCGTCCCACTCATCCATCCTCTGCTGTCATAAATAGTTGCAGTCTAGCGCTGCAGATCGCGCGTCATCCACAATAATGGAGTCATCGGTCAGAATCTCGCCAGAAGGAGTCCTTGAAAGCGACGCCTCTGTCTGCCTCTGTTTACTTCATTATAGTGAATATATGATTGAAGAGTGTCAGGAAGCTGAAAGAAAGGGGGGTCCGGGGGTTCCTCCCCGGGATACAACTCTGGTATGTATTAGGCTGAAGTGTACATGTATATCTGGTATAGACTCCCACTGACAACCTAGTACTACTTTGACATGGCCGCCCCAGACTCCACTGCTAAATAAACAAAACTCATCTCGTCCAGCTCCGTATCGCACCAAGTGCCCACGTCGACCTCCGTCCGCTGCGTCGAATTGCTCTTCATCTCCGCCTGCAACCGCAGCGTGGCATTGCTGCGGGCCGAGAAGGAAGAGATAGCCGTGAAGAACGAGGGCGCGCCGGCACTGCTCCACGCATTCTCCGGCCAGGGAATACTCAACACTCCGGAACCACCCTGCTTCCAGTCGCGCTGGCCCGAACGCACCTTCTTGTCGTCGAACTCGGCGTCCCAGGCACACCAGCCGACCTGCGCGGAGCGGAATTGGGCCCAATCCCAGGTCTCGACGACAACGACCAGCCCCGTCGGCGTGACATTCTTGACATACGTGCGGACCTTCCACTTGTCCTGTTGCTTCTCCGTATTCGGCGGACCGAGGTCGAATCCCGTAAACCACGCAATGGCCTGAGGGCGAGACTTGTACGCTTGAGGGAACTGGATGTAGAAACTGCTGAGGTTGCCGGCGTTGTCGGTCATCACGCGGGTGTCGCACGTTCCGTGGTGGAAGTTGACCTCGTTGTCCGGCAGCGTGAGCCAGGATGAGCGTACGCTGAAGACATCGCCCTTTTGGTCGCCGGCCACGTTGATCTCGAAACCAGTCTTCTGGACGTTGGCGACATTAGTTCGCCCGCGAGCCCAATGAGGATCGCTGATCAGATCGACCAGACATAGGCCGTGGAGCAGCCGGGGGATATTCTCGAATGGGATGTCGAACTTCACGGTCTCGCCCTTCGAAAGTTCGCCGGGGATGTGCTTACTGTTCCAGACCCCAGACCGCGACACTCCGAAGGCCGCAGACTCGGAATCGTCTTCCTGTGCACGAGGCTGATCTTTCTCTAAGTCGCCCCAGACAATGCCCAGGCGCCAGACTGCACCGTGTGTGTCGTCACTGCGGCCGATGAAGCCCTTGACAGTGCCCTTCTCGAAGGGGGCGTCGAAATAGATGGTTGCGAGATTCTCGTACTCCACCTGATCGCGCATCGCCGAGGTCTGCCCTTTGGGGCGATTCTGCGACGCCACGCCCTCCAGGTGCCGCCCGCGGTTGGTGTAGAGATAGAGCGCCACCACGCGGGTATCGCCTGCACCGCTGTTGGGCCTGTTGCCTGTCTCGATGGCTGCAGAGGTCACCCGCTCCCCGCGCGCGAAATTGGTGAGTTCGATGAACGGTTCCCTCTCGTGGGCCTTGCCGCGGGTGAGAATCAGTCCATTGGCGTAGTGTACGATGACGGCTCCCAGAGCGCCCTCAGCTATCTGCACGCGCACGGAGGTCACCAACCAATCGGATTGGAGGAAGTCAATGTTATTGAAGAAGGTGCCCTTGGTTTCCGAACCAACGGGCTTCGTGACCTGAAGATGCTCTCCAATGAATTGGCGGTTTCCGTGTAGCGCCACCAACGACTGCTTCTCTTCCTCATTGAACTGGGTCTCATCTGCAAATAGCTGCCGGGCTCGCTTGGCCATCTCCGCTTGTGCAGCCTTCGCCTTTTTTTGCGCTTCGGTCAAGACGACGGCTACGCTCCCATCCAGGGGCGCCTTGTTGTCGGGATTTGCCTCCTCAGTCCATTCAATGACAGGCACACGGGTCTCAAACACCAGTGGACTCTGGAACGGCTCCACGTGATCTTCGTCGGTCGCGACCTTGGGATCTTTCTCGATCAGGTCGACTTCATTTACAATGCGGGCCATCTGCCGCAGAATGTGCTTGCGACACTCCTCCAGTCCCGCAAGATTGGCGGTAAAAGGTGCTTTGTCACCCAGGACTTCCTTCGAGGTCACCTTATCCTTCGGCCAGGGAACGACTAGCTTTGTCTTGTTCTGAATGGCGAAGATATCTGCGCCGATCTGCTTGTGCATTGCCTTGTAAGTCATATACGCCTCCATCAAAGAGTTCGTGTACAACTGAGCATTCTCATACTGGAGCGGCGTGTAGCTTGCCGGCTTAAGGCGCACGAAGCTGCGCAGCGTGTCATACTTGGTCAAAATCGCGTAGATACGCTGGGGGCATTCGGCCACCAGGTCAGGAAATCGGGCGGCAGCCTGCATGAGACTTTTGATATCCCATTGCTGCTCCATGGGTTTGATATGGCCGCCACCGGACCAATTAACCTGGATGGTGGTCTCGGTGTTTGTTTCAATATTCGCGCGTGCCATGTTGACTTCCGCCTCGGCCTTGATATCCATTGGGCCTGTAGTGAACGCGACTTTTGCCGAGGCGGCGATATCGGTTTTCTTAGCCTTGTTGAGGATCTTGATACTGACAATTGCGTTGAACTCGCCACCTTCCAGAAATCCGGAGATGAAACTATCCCCATACACCTCGCGGAAGATATTGGCGTCGACAGAGCGCAGTGGATTGAACACCAGCGCATCCTTGAAATTGATGGTTTGGTTGATGACCTTGACGTTGAGGTAGTAGTTCAGATCGCTAGACTTGAACTTATCCGAGTCAATGAACGCTCCGGATCCAGAGCCACCAATCTTGCCGGCCTTGATAGACAGACTTCCGGAGATGGCCATGTTGTCGGTCACATCGCTAAGGCGATCAACGAAGCGACTGGTGTAGGTCACGGTTTGGCTGGGGCCGCGTGCAGCCGTAGGATCGAAGATGTAATCCTGCTCGTTCTCCAACATTCCACTAAACCGCTCGACAAACTGATTGGAAGCGAGCATCTTCTGCACCTCTTCCTTAGAGTACTTCTCGGTCTGTACGGCCCACTCGACATTCTTTCTCTGTTCCTCGCGCCTTGCCTTTTCCTCTTGTCGCTTCTCGGCACGGCGTTGCTTTTCTTCCTCGCGGGCCTCCCGCTGCAGTTGCTTCTGATATTCGCGGTGCTCTTTCAGCCGTTCCCGCTCCTCTTTCCGCTCTTCTTCCCGCTCACGAGCTTCGGCCTCCACCTCAGCAGGTGTCAAAGCAGAGCCCGGATTTCTCGTTACCAACGGGCCATATTGTGATGCCTTGCGAGGTTTCGTGAGAGTGAGCTCTTTGCCTGAGGACGTTACGGGGGCGGGCCCACCAGCTGAGGACGATCGAGCGCGAGTCGCTGTTTGAACTTTGCTGCTGCTACTTCTAGGCTTAGTGGCATCACCCGTCTCGACAGCTGTCTGATAAGCATCAGCAGAGCCGGTTTGAGCATACAGCTCAGCTTGAGTTAGTTCGATTGTCGTTGGTTCATTTGTGGCTGCAGTCGTATCGTTTGTTATTTCCGGGGTCTTTGCTGGGGGTTCAGATGTCCCGGAGGGAGCCGATGCAGTTTCAGGTGTCTTATCCTCCGCCTCTGTCAAGTCGTCTGTTTCCGGGGCCTCTTTTGACTCTTGATGCTCGCCAATGGCATTGCTTTGCGGCTCAGCATCCTTCTCTTCCAACAGCTTCGTGGTGTCTTCCGGGGCATCTTTCCCCTCCGGAAAAGGTGCACTGTCTGGCTTCTGCTGAGGCCTCTGCTTTGGAGCTTCCAACATCTTCTGTTCCTCCGCCACAGGAGTATCGTCAGAACACTCCGAGTTAGAGGTAATGGTCATGGCCGTTCCATCTTTACTCTTTGAGGTGCTGCTCTCCACTACCTTCACGTTCTCATGCACAATCTCCCTCTGGCGAGACCAAGCACTAGGCTTGCCCATCGATTGGACCAGGATCCGCATTGTGGTTCCATCTGTATCAACACCGATCAGGTCTGCCTTGAAAATAAGACAAGAGCACATGACAAACCATTTGTTACAACATTCTCCGCCCGGTCGGGATCAACCAGGACCGCATCATCAACGCAGATTTGCTGTGTATAGGAGTTGAATCCTACGAAAGCCAATTGTCAATCTAACATACTGCCAGTAACTTCGCTTAGAGCCGAGAAGTTTACCTTGACCAATGCGCATAGCATTGTTGTAAGGGGCGAGAAGTAGCGCCATGGTTGGACAATGGTATTAGAGCCTTCTTGCCTCAAGCCGCCAAAGCAAGAATGCAGACTGGAGATCTAGACCAGTCCTCGGATCATCAGCTTCACTTTATATGTTTGTATGTATCTCTTACGCGTGACCGTTTTCGATGGCGATTTGCGCTCGGACGTGATCTTGCCACGGCGACGGGAGGAAATTCGTGGCGAGCTGAAACCACGAACTTCATTATCGAGAGCAAATAGCCGACGAACGCATATTTTCTCTTCTGTCGCTTGATATTTCTCGTATTGAAGGCGTGCAAAGGAGCTGCGAGCACCGCCACCGCCTCTGCCGAGGCTTTCTCGCATTTTCAGCTCGGATCGGTGAGAGCGATGGTGGCTGACGAAGAAATAATTGTGATTTGTCTCCTCGTAGGACACAGAACCAAAATCACCTCCACTAACTTTGCGACCTTCAACATCCATAAACCCCAGCACCAGACACTCAATGGCTGAAGCTCCCAGCGCCTCGGAGTTGAGAACAGACGAGGGTCCTCTCCCGCGCCTCTTAGCCCAACAAATCCAATGTCGACAACCACTGATCCTCCCCTGGCACCGCTATAAGACCGTTCGCTTGGGCACGCTCTTTCACACCTCACGACACAATACTCCGGACCCATGGGCCAACAGCAACACCGAGGACTCACCCTTCGATCTGCTAGATCTGGCGCGCGTGCCGAAACGCGTGGATCGGGAGATCGGGGGCCGGGCCTCGTACCAATCCCACCACACGGCCACCACAGCCGAGACACGCGACCATCTCGCCTTGGGGTTCACAGCCGGAGTGGGGCTGCCTTTTCTGGCTGAGGTCAGTGTCAAGGGGACGTATGACTCCGATGTGCAGAACAATGAGGATGTCCGTATCCAATACCTTTCCCTAAATAGACCAATGCACATACTAAATGGCACACAGGCTGACAAAACGTCTCTCCATTCCTCCATCCGAGCCGGAACAGTGATGCTCGCCCGCCAGCCCAACCTCACGATGGAGGCAGCAATGACTCTAAAGTACGGCGGTGGACTGCATCGCTTTAAGGAGCGATACGGCGACTACTATCTGGCCGCGTATCGGTTTGGCGGCGATACCGCATTGCTGATCAGCGGGTCGACCAGCCAGACGGCGGAGAAAGAGAATGTCGGCATCACGGTCACGGTGGACGTGTTGCTGGTGGAAACCAGCGAGACGTGGAACTCTGCCATGCAGAAATTCTCGAATTGTAGCTCTCTCCGATTGATTGGTTATGACACGCTGGACGCCCGGAGTTGGAACTGCGCGACAGCGAACAGGGAAGGCCCCGGCGGCGACGCGTTTCAGGCGCAGGCGGAGGAGCTGATTACTCGGGCGCAGGCGTTGGCAGATCGGGTTGAGGAGCGGTTGGATGAGCTCGATGTGTTGGATGGCGATGAGTTGGACTTTGCCAAGTGTGACGAGTTGACGGCGGCGAGCTTGGTGGTAGAGCTCATCCTGTTGCCTGTGGGGAATCTCCGCGAGGTGATGCGCTGGAAGCTGAATGACGATGCTTTGTGAGAGGACAATGAATGATGATGGATGCTTCGAATGCGCTTGGAAGTTCAGCGTAGAAGACAGAATGACGCCAGATGAGCTCGTGTCGAGTTACCTGGTTCTGCTTTCTCAGCGGCCAATGGGAAATAAATGGTGAATTTAGGACTCGTCCTTGATCCATGATGCTCGGATAGATTGCCGTTTTGGGTGAACAAGTTCTGCGGGGGTCTTCCGGTTGGCTCGTTGCCGCGCACTCCCCACTAATGCATGCATCATTTTCACTCCACGTGGCCCCACGATGCTTGGCAGAAACTGTAATTAGAGTTTTACGTGGTTCGGATGTTCCCCGGGCCACAATTTAATCCCCCTTCTTGCAGTGCAAAGTGTTTTACCCCAGAACTTTTCGCCCCAATCCCCCACGCTCTCCAGATCGCAATTTAAACAATTTCAATCACGTATCAGAATCTTCCACAATTCACGACCTGATGTAACTCCCTAGCAATGACAATGCAGACCTACTCATTCAGAAACATACCAAGTAAAGACCTCATTTGTGCAATCCAGCATTACTCAATGTCCTCACTCATTCATTAGACAACACTCACCAGAACTGGTACAAGGACCCGAGTCTTAAAGTGAATATTGCACATTGGTGAGTACCATTTGATCTGCAAATTGCCCACACCACATGGCACCGCTCTGACCCATTCTTCCTACCAGTCTCGGACTGTGCCTGGTCATCTTCTACCTTGTAAGTATCATGCCTCCTGAGAGCGTCTTCAGAATAATGCACTAAGATGCGAGCAGGGATGTGAGTCAACCACATGAATACATACAGGTCATACACCATTCGCAAATGCTGACGCTGGCAAGACGATGCGGGCCTCCTCAACGGATTGCAGGCAGTCTACGCCTGGAGCGTCTTCCTCAACCATCCTCAAGGCGCCATTCTAGGACTGTACGCCGCCACTCTCTATCTCCCGTCCATGGTCACCGCGTACATTGGCGATTTCCTCTCCCAGCGTTACGGCCGGCGCGTTGCCTTGGCCCTCGGGTCCTCGATTGTCTGTATTGGTGGGTTGGTCAACGCCTTTGCAGTCAACCCCGCGATGTGGGTAGTCGGTAAGTTCTCCACATAAGCTTCATGTTTCAAAGCATTCTAAAGCGTTATGCAGGCCGCGTGGTTATAGGTGCAGGGGGTGGAGTCGCCAAGGTGGCTGCTCCGGCGCTGATCCAGGAGATTGCGCACCCGCGATTACGGCCGATGTTGGCTGCCTGCTATTATCCGTTCTTCTACTTCGGCACGCTCCTATCAGCACTTCTTTGTTGTAAGTCAATCCCTGAGAATTCATGGGTGCAAGCGGCTCCGGTATTGACCTCGCTGGATTGTAGTCGCCGCTCTATACATCCCAGGAAACTGGTCATGGCGCATGCCTTCCATTGTCCAGGTCTTCGGCCCTCTACTCGTACTGGGGACATTACTGAGCTGTCCCGAATCTCCCAGGGTGCGTGATCTGTCTTCCTCTATGTCCTACTGGCGGCGCCTGACTCATCTCTGACAAATGCTCTTATAGTGGCTTGTCTCCAAAGGCCGCAACTCCGAAGCTCTGGCTGTATTAGGCAAATACCATGCCAACGGGCTCGTCAGCGATGCCCTGGTTCAGCAGGAGCTGGCTGAGATCGAAGCGGCGCTCGAAAGCGAAGATAGCCGGCACCATAAGACCTACCTCGATTTTTTCCAGTCGTCTGGAAACCGCAGACGGCTATACGTTCTCTTGTCCCTGTCTATTGGGCAAAACTGGGTCGGCAATGGGGTCATCTCCTAGTAAGTTCTCTAGCCGGTCAGTATCTCCCAGCACAATCTGAAGTGACTGACTGTGTTCTTCGCTAGCTATCTAACTCCTGTACTGCGCTCGGTCGGAATCGAGTCCTCGGTACAGATAACCCTTCTCACATCTGGGCTTGGTGAGCGACCTATTACCACTCTCTACCGAGATTTATCCAAGAAAGCGTCTAGCAACTAACACCAGGGTGACAGCAATCTGGAACCTTATACTAGCGTTCAGCGCAGCGCTGAACGTGGAACGCTTCGGCCGCCGCACCCTGTTCTTCGTCTCCACGGCCGGCATGCTGGTCTCGTACATCCTGGTGATGGGCCTCTCGGCGGGATTCGCCACGACGCAGAATTTCTCGATAGGAATCGCGGTTGTTCCCTGCTTGTTTTTGTGAGTCGCACACTGTCCCTCCAGACCTCCAGACCGATATGAGCTGACCTGTCTGGCATTTGTCAAGATACTACGGATTCTACGACCTCGCCTGGACGCCGCTCCCCGTGCCCTACACAGCGGAGATCCTACCCTTCGGATTACGCACCAAGGGCCTCGCCATCTTCACCTCGGTAGGAACAATGGCAAACTCGTTCAACCAGTTCGTCAATCCAATTGCCTTGCAGGCGTTGGCGTGGAAGTAGTAAGTTCTGCCGATAGTGTCCATTGCGGTTCAAACTCCGTTGTACCATAATAGGGTGTTTGTTTGCTGATCCGAGGGTGAAAAAAAACAGTTATGCCGTCTACGTCGTGATCCTCGTATTCTATCTCGTTTTCGCGTACTTCATGTACCCGGAAACGAAGAATCATACGTTCGAGGAGGTTTCGGCGATTTTCGATTGCCGCGATGCGAAAGACGACGGGGAGCTGCATGAGTCTGTAGCGACCGCCGGCGGCGGGTCGGTGCCACTAAAGGGCGTGGAGGGTCCTTCCTTTGTGGGCAGTAGCTCGCACCGAGAGAATGTGTAAGCTGAGGGGCGTGTGTAGTTGTAATTCTGGTATGGGGATGGGGGGAGAAGCCCGGGGGGGGGGAGGGGACCGGTGGATATGTCTGATGTCTATCTTTATGCGCATGCAAAGACGGGCTGATTGCACCACATCCCCGCAGATGGATGTGCTATGTTTCTACCAAATAGACAGCCACGTTCATGGCTAATCCCTGTGTGCGGTTAATATAGAAATGAAATTGGCCCTGTATCATGGGGTTGAAATACCGTGGTCTACCTCACAATCTCCAATTGTGACTATCCTACATATATCATGTCATGGGAGAATAAGAACAGGTTAGTTTGCGTGAAATCATGAAATCATTATCCTCTTTTTAGTGGGAACTGACAACGGAAGTTGTTGTAACTATCAAAAATCGTGTCCCACAACCGCTCTGCGGCCCCCTGTCCATCCCCGAACTATATATACAACCACAGCCCCAGTGGTACCACATAAACGCCCGCCCCCTCCCCGTCCACACTATCACTACGCAAAAGACAACCAGAATTCAATCCACTGTCCCCCTCGCCGCCGGCCCAGCGGGAAAATAAGACGACTGCGCGAAATCGAAATAATCCCCGAGATTGATCCCCGGCTCCCCGGAAAGAATATTCTGGCCCATGGACAACGATATATCGAAGTCCCATTCCAGCTGTGGTGCACAATTTGGGTCTGGTAGCGTGGGGCTATTGATGTTCGATTTGGGTCAGCGAGCAACTTCAGGGGCGAAAACTGGCGGACATATCAAACATACTTTGCATCGGTCGTCTCCCTCTCTCCGTTCAGGGCTACGCCGGCATGGCGGGCCAAGGCGCGGACCAGCTGTGCCATCCAGCCACAGACGCCGGTCGTGGAGAAGTCGTTTGTTTCGAATAACGCCATGGCGATTCGGAGGTAGTGCTCCAGTACGAGACGGTCCACGGGTAGTGGTTGATCGAGGCGAGCGACAAGGGCTCGAATGAGGAATATTGCCGCTTGACCGAGAATGAGTACCAGGTACTACATGGTTATAACCTGTTAGTGATCGAAAGGCGTACAGTAATTGGGGAGGGGGGTGGTAGTGGGAGGCAATATACAAAGAAGAGGGCAGAAAGAAAAAAAGAGAAGAAAAAAAAAATAATGTAAGACGAAAGAGAGAGGAGAGATAAAAGGAAATAGAGAGGGCAACTGACATCTCCACCGTATCGAATGATAGCCTCCCCGTTACCTGTCTGATCGTACAATTGCACCAAAGTCATGGCGGACTCGCAAGCTTTCGCTAGACTGGACAGCATCATGGGATTTGCTAGTGGCCTCGGGGTCCCAGTGCCCGCGAGCAGATTCAGCGAGAGCGAGTTCAGGCATAATCGCGTGTGTTCACTGTAGATCTTGGATAACGTGATGTACTTGCCCATGGAGATTGCGTCGTAAGAACCTTTGAAACAAGAAAGAGAAGGATGTTAGGGATATATGTCCTTGAACCGAGGAATCACGTATAACACACCATTCCACGTCCAGCGACGTTGCCATTCATCTAATCGTGGATTGAGTTCCGATAGAAGAGTCGAAATCCTCGACCATCCGATCGCTGCGTGAGAAGCTTGATCTTGGCCCGCCATTGGCGGTAACCGCGCGAGACGGAGACCGGAAATTAGCTCAGTTGAGATCTGTAGTGTCAGCATCATCCGTCAAGAGCACGATCAGAGCCGGCTTACTGTACAAAGCTCCGCCAGGCTGACCACATAGGTCGCAGCTGCGAGATCAACGGCGGATGATGAACCCAGCTTGCGCACTATGTTGAGATAGTCCCGAGTGTGGATGATCGCGGCTGGAACGTGCGGACGACCGAAGCCAAGGCTAAGAGACGTGTCATATCTTTGTGTCCATGTGTTAGTCCACAATAGCGAGAAGAGTAAAGCATGAGATGTGAATTACTGGTATATAATCAGCCAAGTATGCCACTGGCGCAGCAGGTCATTCACTTCGTGGACATCGCTGTCGCCAAAATCATCTGTGCCAAGGAAAGTTGCGATCGCCGGTCGGCTGAAGGTATCAGGGATTCCAATGCGATGCGCCAGGCGAGTACAGATGCCTGTGACCATCCACTGGTCTGCGGACTGACCGTACCCGCGTGGGATCCAGACAGATAGCAACAAGGTAGCTTGCACGTCGGATAGCTGGTGTTGTTTTCGGAAGATGACGAACCCGAGATGTGCACACGCAAGTTCAGCAAGAGCTTCCAGGGCCTCGGGGGTAATATTCGGCATTGACGAAGCCGGCTGCGTCTCTCGATGTTTCGGGTAGTACCGGCCAGCTATCGATAGAATGACTGTAAAGAGAAAAGGTGATGACGATCGCATACGGTCAAAGTTGTCATCCGGGCCTCCGGTTGAGCCAAGGATGGGGAATGATGAGTGACATTTCTGAAAGAATCTAGAGGAACAATGAGCCTATTGAAACCCCCCCGGCCAGAGAATGACTCTCGAAGACTTACAGGGCGAAGAGCAACCTCGCCACAGGCTCGCAAACAATGCCGCTCGCAACAGGCTCGCTATGTAAGTCTACTTTGGCTGTATACGAAGTCATCCCCAGAGCGGGTTGAGTCGCCGCGTCTCCATCGGTCCTGTCCTTCACCGACTCGCCTGACCAGACAGTAGGATGGGACATCAATGGGGGAAATGGCGCGGGATTCTGCTGTAGCGCTGCCCAACGCGATTCGAGTCCCTCGGGCCCTGCCCCAGGAGGAGAGCGGCGCATCCGGTCGGCCGTCGCCGCAGGCTCGTGAGGATAATCCAGCGGGGAGACATGAGAGGGCGTTTCGTGCGAGTCGACCGGGCCTGTGACCGTATGTGCGAGAGAGGATGGGGTGTGCATGCAAGGCCTGGGCTCGCCTGGGTCCGACGAAGCGAGACCATGGTGGGCATTCGACGACGCCGGTATGCTGCCTGACAGTTGCTGCCCTGAGGACAGGAGAAATGTTGACGGCAAACAGTGCGAAGGTGGTTGAATGGGTGCTGCACCCGGTGAACGTGGGGGAGGCCGAGGGCCTGCGGCAGTGGCGGCGAGCAAGGCCGTGACAGTTGTCTCTAATTGTGCAAGTCGTTGGTTTGTGATGGAGAGATTCAGATTAGAGTCATGTCGATCTCCAAAATCACAGTCAATCCCCGCGCGATGGCATGCGCTGCATGGGTGTCCACCTGTGCATCGGAGCTTTTTAATCCGGCACCGCTCGCAGGCCCACGTGGCGCGCTGCGATCGCTGCCTTCGATTTCGTCGCTCGCTGCTAGCCCGATTCATTCGCTCGAGTCAGAATGGGGTGTCAGCTTAGACGTGAAGAGGAACTGATCTGTATAAAGACAAGGTCAGTCTATCACAGAGGGGGGAAGTGGCGGGCAAAGTCAAGCCTGTGTGGAGTGAGTGGGTGAGGGAAGGGTGGGTGGGTTGATTCTCACCGCAAATTGTGGATAGTGTCGATGCCTGAGGCTTAAGGCCGTTATTTTGCCACACGGGGTAACGTGGGGTAACGTGCATGAACTACGGAGTACGGAGAACTCTACGAGCAAAAGCCCGGCTATCTTGCTATTTTGCCTCCCGGCCCCACCCGGCTACTGTTCGGGGAACCTCCGAGAGGGCGGGGGAAATCAAAGCATGCATGGTCCAATCGCCCCCCGGCACTTCCCCGAAAACCACTGGGGAATGCTATCGATGTATGGCCAGGACTGCTGAGATCATTTAGTTTTGATCAGGTCGTGTGAAAGACCTGGACAATTGAAATACAAGAGATCCAGTCGCCCAAGGTCTCAAGGTCCGGCTGCAATCACATTCAATCTCACACTCTCTCACCATGTCTGCAACCCCCAAATGGACCGATGTCGCCAGTAAGTCTTTCGTGCTCAAAGCACCGCTGCTACACACATCCGGGGTGTACCTGCACTTCATATGCTGATCGTCGCGTCTTTACTTGTTGCAACCAGACAACACCAATCCTATTTGGTATAAAGATGCGTCCTTGCGTCGGAACGTGGCCCTTGGCCTGGGCCTCTGTCTCGTGCTTGCCACCAATGTTAGCTCCCCTCTTTGCTCTTGACAGACTCCTCATGATTGGAAACTAAGAATCTCTGCAGGGATGTCAGTCGTGCCCGTTGCACTCGCGTGCTGGTGTATTGCTAGTGTATAACTGACTTTCTTCGATGTGTAGACCAATTAGGTCTTTTGAGCGGATTCCAGGCGATGCCTTCCTGGCAAAAGTATGTATGCCATGCTGCCAGATCAAACGCCGCCTAACCGTGGTCCAGGTACTTCAACAACCCTAAAGGCGCGCTACTGGGTATCTATGCAGCATCGTTCTTCATTCCATCGATTTTTACCGCATTTGTTGGCGACATGATTTCTACAAAGCTGGGCCGTCGCTGGTGTATTCTGATCGCCAACGCCATCCTTCTGGTCGGCGCCCTTGTCAACACTTTCGCAGTGTCCGTGGGCATGTGGTGCGGTGGTGAGTCGTCCCTTCTTTCTGCGAGTGATGTTCCGAATTGGTGACCAATTTGGCCAGGTCGTGCAATCATGGGCACTGGGGTCGGCATAGTCAAAGTTGCAACTCCGGTCTTGATCCAGGAGATTGCTCATCCCCGGCTTCGACCTATCCTGGGCTCCTGTTACCAAACTTTCGCCTACATGGGCATTGCCTTTGCTGCTTTCATGACATGTGAGATCCCCTACGCCAGCAGACTAGGCATTGCGCTAAGACTCTCCGATAGTCGCTGGACTTTATGTGCCTGGTGACTGGGGATGGCGATTCCCTTCCATCCTCCAGGTAGTCGGTCCCATCGCAGTCATAACCGTTGTGCTAAACTGTCCCGAATCCCCACGTGTAAGTATGCATTAGGTGCTGGAGACATATCGTACGACGCTTATACAATCATGCAGTGGCTCATCAAGAACGGACGAGCTGAGGAAGCGCACAACATCCTCGCCGCTCTTCACGCCAACGGCGACAGGGACGACCCATTGGTTCTCCTTGAGGTGAAGGAGATTACGCAAGCCATCGAACGTGAAAGTCATATGCAGAAAGCGTCATTCTTGGACTTCCTGCGTACCCCAGGGAACAGAAGACGCTTGGTCGCTCTCATAGCAATGGCCTGTTCCCTCAACTGGATGGGCAATGGTATTATCACATAGTAAGCATTGTCTTTGCAACCCTTGCCTCCATCCTGAGCTTATCTGATGATATCTAGTTTCCTGTCACCCATCCTCAAGTCTATTGGCATCACCGCACCGATTCAGATTACTCTAATCAACGCCGGTCTTGGTAGGTCCAATTCACCTGCGCCTTCTTCGTGTTGCACGACCAATACTTGAAGCGCAATGACTGACCAACTTTCCAGCTATTTGGAACCTGATTCTGGCCGGAATCACTGCAGTGTTCTGTGATAAAGTAGGCCGTCGGCCATTGTTCCTCATGTCCATCGTCGGGATGTTGTGCTCCTATATTGTGGTCATGGGCTTGTCCGCAGGTTTTGCCAACACCAAGAATCATTCGATGGGAGTTGCAGTAATCCCTTTCTTGTTTATGTGAGTCTTCCAATGGATATGAATAAAAGTGACTGAGAACTAACTATGCGATCACAGTTACTTCGGATTCTACGACATGGCATTCACTCCTCTTCCGGTCGCGTACACTGTCGAGATCTTACCCTTCAGTATCCGATCCACGGGCATGGCTCTCTTCACCAGCTTTGCCACCCTCGGAAACTCTTTCAACCAATTCGTCAATCCCATTGCGCTCGGTGCCATTGGCTGGAAATAGTGCGTCATTTCTTTCAATTACGCTCCAGCCCCTTGACCCAACCACTGACCCTATTCTAGCTACGCCGTCTACGTCGCTATTCTCTTCTTCTACCTCGGTCTGGTCTATTTCATGTTCCCAGAGACCAAGCGACTCTCTGCTGAGGACGCGTCCCGAGTCTTCGACTACGACCGCAAAGGCCGTCTTCTGGGTAAGGTGAATGATGATCATCCTGAGAATGGTGTGAACCAGCCGGAAGATGAGGGGAAATGTGCGGTGTCAGCGATTGAGAACCGGGAAAAACCTTAAGTCTATGTGGTTACTGCAGTAACAGAGGGGGGCAGGTAACGTTAGTTGGTCTGATAACAAAAATATTCGTCGGCTCAATAGACAACAGGTTGTTTGTAACAATAGTCAAATATTAAAGAGAACATAAAAAATAACTATGAATAACTACAGGTAAAAACGCTAGAATAGAATGCAGACCAAGAGATCTTCTCACCTTTCCAACTAGCTGTCTAGCAACACTCTCCGCAAGATCTTCCCGCCGGCATTCCGTGGTATCTCCTTGACAAAGACCACACCACCCCTCAATTTCTTGTATCCACTAACCCGCTTCGCGACAAAATCTGCAATCTCATCCTGCAGCTCCTTCTCCAGTCCCCCTAAGTCTATACACTGATCCTTCAACACCACATACGCTCGCGGCACCTCGGACCCATCACCCGCCCCCGTGTCCACTCCCACAACCGCGGCGTCTGCTACCGCTTCATGCTGCAGAACAACACCCTCGAGCTCCGCCGGCGCAAGCTGGAATCCGCTGTACTTGATCAAATCCTTGGCACGACCGGTCAGGACCATATGGCCTGTGACGGGGTCCTGGTAGCCAATGTCACCAGTTGGGTAGAAATTATCCTGGGTCAAGGGACTGTCGGCACTAGACGCGTGGCTATGGGAGGGAGGATTCCAATAGCCCATGAAGACATTGGGGCCGCTGACATAAATTTCCCCTTCCTCCGCCTGAGCGTCAGGCACGGGACTGGTATCTTCCAGGTCCTTCTCTGACGAGTTGGACTGGTTCGTTTTGCTGGAGATTGGCACGATCCTGCAGCGCATATTCGGGACCAGACGACCAACGGTGCCGACGTGGGTTCTGGCTTCCTCGCGGGTCTATATGTAGATTGTTAGGTTGATGTTAAAATTTCCCTGGATGCGAGCACTCGGTGGAATACGCGTGGACTATGCGATAAACACGCATTGAGGGGCTACTTACCTGAAGATACAGGAGGGGCGAACATTCAGTCATCCCATAGCCCTGCCGCACGGGAATGCCAAATTTCGCATCAAAAGCCTGAAGGAGCTCCTTGCTGACCGGAGCGGCTCCAGACGTAAGAAGACGCACGGATTGGAGTTTCGCACGCGTCGCGTACGAGCTTTGGAGTAGACGCTTCAAAATCGGTGGAACTATATAGACGGAGGTAATCCTCTCCCGTTCGACCAGGTCGCAGAACGCCTCAACTTGGAAGCGGGGCAGAAGATAGGTCGGCCATGATTGGAATAGGGTGTAGTTAATGAGGAAGGTTATACCTGCATATGAAGAGGTGAGGTTAGGAGAACATAGTGTGAAGATTAAAGGACAGAAGGTAGTAACGTACCGTATATGTGAAAAAACGGAAGCAATGACACAGTCCGATCGGGTCCATCAGGCCCGTTGACAGCATCCACTGCAGCAGTCTGTAGTAGATTCGCAATCACATTTCGATGACTGAGCATCACGCCTTTGGGTAGACCTGTGGTTCCGGACGAATGCATGAGAAAGGCCAAATCTCCGCTGTGTGGCAACGATGCCTGCCGTTTTGCTAGCAGATCTTGCAGCCGGTCAGGCCTATCAGAGCATAGGATCTCTTCGGAAGCCAACATCCAGTGCTGCGTCGACTGCGTGTCATCGAGAACCATGATTCGATCTAAAGGTATGCCGGCTGCCTTAGCCGTTGCCGCCACCGTTGGGTAGAAGGCGGCCTGGGTGATGATGCCCTTTGCTGCGGTTCGGCGCAGCAGCGGCGTGAGCTCTCCCTCTTTGTACTCAGGATTCAGAGGACAAGCGACGCCCCCAAGAAATAAAGTGCCCCAGAGACAGCATGGAATATCGATGGTGTTGCCGGCTACAATGGCTAGCACATCACCTTTGCACCACCCCCAGTGCCGGTACAGAAAGTCCGCAAACGCTAGAGACAACCGTCGCGAGTCTTCCCAGCTGTAACGACGGCCAGTAACTTCTTCGACAAAAATGGCTGAGGTGATTGTTAGTACTTTCAATGGCTCGTGTGGAAAATTCTTCCCAAAACTTACCTTGCTCTCTATCGGACTGACCTCCTGGCCTTTCAAACAAGAAACTCCACAGATCCTCGTCAGGAATGACAATATCGTCCATGACTGAGTGGAAGCTCATCTTCACAGTCATGCTATGGGAATGCTGGTCAGGCTATAAATCTTATTATACAGAATCAAAAAGAGGATTGATTAATGACGGTGAAAGGATCTCTTGGAGCTGTCGACATTGTAACCTCTCCAGCAAGCAGAGGCTTTTATAGGCGGAGGGTGCGAACCCACGGCGGTACTGCTTGGTTTCCGGATATTATCGCCCTGGGTAAGGTGATACAAACTGGGATCGTGCTTCTTTGTCAGGTGGATGCCCAAGTTATGCTGGTTCTGAATCTGGCGCTTCGCTGATGTAAGTAGTGTAACATGTCGTCACATCTTCCACGATGCGGCAGTCAAACCGGGCTCACACCCGCATTCCGCACGTCTCTACCCTGCAAATAAGAAATGCCAGGGTCAACGCTCGGAGTTTCAGAACATGCCACTCCGGACATGGGGTTTCTGCACACAACGACTTGGAAGCAAGGGAGCCTAACCGCCTTCAGGGTTTGACAAGGTCAAATTAATGCTGGCATATTGACCCGCTGCGTTCACGTGGGCCTGCCAGCCACCTTCACCGAGGTCAAGTCCGCCAGGTGTGCGGCTATACTGATCTGATCTCCTCTGTTTGCAAGTTCGGCTGGTTGATCCATCGATGTAATGTTGTCTGACTTCAGTTAGGTATGGACCATTCACCTCGCAAGAGCCTAGCCCTGTCATCGGGACTCGAGTGCGGAGATTGTTTGGTCCCATGTCACCCAACCAACATGTGCACAGCATCCCAGTCTGCATCCTGTACTATCAGCGCGAAACACCGATCTGGTTCTCTGCTCCTCTGCCGGTGCGATAGGATCCAGATGACTTTGACCAACACCCCGGAATGCTGTGAAAACCCTCCGAGACACTGAAGCGCTATCCATGACGTTGGGAAAGAAAGGCGGGGACAGGGGAAGACAAGTTTGCGCAGACCGGCAGTGTTCCATTAGCAGAACGGACTGCTAATCTCACTCATTGCACAAGTCCCAGTAGCGGCTGGTGGTGGGTTCGAGATAAAGATTCTGCTGGCTGCTTGTCTCGTAACAAATTGGCCTCGGCGCCTGAGGCCGGGTCGGCCGGGGACAAGGAGTGCTTTCCCCTTTGGGAAGGGGGGCGACGATCTGGTCTCTTGTTGCCTGAGGCTCTCTCTCTCCCGAGATCTCATCCTTACCAATGTTCCTCAATCTCGGATGTAGGCTTTGTTCATCGACCATCCCGATTGTTCTTCTCTCATTTTAATGCATATTCCTCTAGACGTGTCTTTACAGCCGAAATATCCGAACCACCAATTTGATTTTCCATTAGGCGTGAAGATGCCACCTCCTGATGGCATGATGATATTCATCACCACAACGGCAACCGAGTGGTTCGGTGGACTCGCTCAATAGAAGCTATCACACTAAACCACGCATGCAAGATCCGGAGCAGTCCTGCTGGGTCCCAAAAGTTAAACAGCATGCGGCAGGCCACGCAATTTACCGGGGGCTATACTGTCATTGGCAGCAGCAGCGCTGCAGCATCTATAATAGTTCGAATGGGTTGCTACTCTATCGCTCCATTTCATGGGTTCCAGTTTATACAATTAGTCAACTCCAATCACTTACCAATACCAATCCTTTCCCCGAACCCCATTTCATCATCATGAGTGACAACCAAACCAAGTTCGAAGAACTCCTGGTCGCCCTCAAGGCTCTGGGTGAGCCTGACTATGATGGCTGGGCCCGTCTTGTGCATGAAAAAGCCCGGCGCCGTCACGAACTCTCCAATCTGGCTGATCTGATCGTTGACGTCGACCCCTATCCTAAAAAAGAGGACCAAAAGTCTTCCCTCGCCAACTTTGACTGCACTTCGGATCTAACCTGGGCACAGTACAAGTGGATGAGTAGCTAGATCCAGACAAGGCGATGGTGAACAATCTCATGGCTTTGGTTGGGCAGTGTGCCACAGTGCTGTGGCTTCCCTCCCGGATCCTCAATTGACTTCGCTAGCTATGATGGGATTTTTCAAGTCTGTAGTGGACAACACCGACAATGAGAACTACAAGTTCTTGTGAAATTGCAATATGACTGATTGTCATGGGTGGACGTCTATATCTTGTAATTGTTCGCCAGTGTATACGGAATCATTCATATTTGGGATAAGATGTCAGATGCCCAGAAAGCTCGGGCCATTGGTGAGGTACTCGAGATGATTTTGAATGGCGTCGCCGATGCTAAAAACCTTGGGACGTATATCACAAGCGGGCAAGTGCGGAAAGTTTCGAGGATTACGACCAAACATCCGACCTGGATCGTGGGACATACAAAGCATTTACTGAGGACGCGAAGGCATTGCTGATGTGTGCGAGGCCATTAACCCAGATGTTACATCTTATGAGAGTATTTGGGGATCATCTGATCCCGGAGGAACAAGCAACTACTCAAATGACGCAGCACATTGGAGCGAGTTTCCTGATGATCCCCCTGCGGGTCTATTATTCGAAGGGGAGGGAGTAGCTTCAAAATGGAGTTTAGCTGGGAAAGGACTCACGATATTTAATGTGTGCCTTGGGGTCGTGCTTGTGGGCGAAGTAATATCCAGGTTAGTTGTTGTGCTTCCCATCCTTGCTTCTTGTGATGGATTATTCTGCTGTACGGGCAGTGTAAAGGCTGACTGCCTCGGATAAACGAAAAGTCTCATTACCCACTGGAATAATTTGTTCACGGGCGAAAAGATCCTTGATAACCTTTCTAATCACACGCAGGCGCTGCAAATGGTTCTCTGGACTTCGTCATGGCGACAGGTCTCTACGCCACGGCCCTGCCGGTGCTGGGGGCTGTGTTGACCATCATCGGGGTCGTTCTAATGGTTGTCAATTTCTTTCTCAGTCTTTTCTCTGCGCTGCCGCCTGACCCCGTTGAGACCTTCTTGAACAGCCAAGGCAAACCACTGCTTGACAGCCTAGATGAAGCCCCGACCCCGCGGCTCGAGTACACCCTCCTCTCCGCCGGTTCCGTCCCCGGGAAGCAGGTCACCACTGTCGCCATCCAGGCCGCCAACCACACCGGTCAACCAGTCACATTGTCGAACGTGCATGCCTCTCTGACGTCGACCATTTCGACCTGGTCGCCGCGGAGAGAACGAGCACCTCTACGTGTCCCTGGCCGCGACAGCCGATGCAGCAATAACCACGAGTGATTTCAAATCCAGTTCCGACCCCGTGGCACAGTACAACGAATACGACCTGGAGGTGGCGGGATGCAGGACAGACGGCAGCACAGAGAGTAGTCTGCCGCCGTTGGTGTTGGAACCAGAGGAGTCGTTCATCGTGCGGTGGACGGCAGAGGCGAATAAGAAGGGAAATAGCTTTGTGGACGTGGTAGAGAAACTGCCACTGGATAAATGCCATGTGCAGATGCCAGTGGTGAGGGTTTGAGTTTTGTGTGCTGTGGGTTTGGGTCTATTCGTGATAATGAATATCCAGGTATACCCGTGCACTGGGTATGCAGCGACGTTTGAACCTTCCAGTCGCCCCCTGTTGTACTTTGTGATTCTACTCTGCTTATATGAGACGGAGTAACGATATCTTGTCTCTTCAGTAAACGTTCAGAACGCGGTAGACGGGTGCATTCAAGGGGTTTCAGAATACGTATGCCAGCCGCGCTGACAGAATAGTCTCAGTGTCATGAACCATCCACATGAGTATAGGTTTTATCCATGGGACTTCAAGCGATGGGTATACATGGCATGGTGTGTCTTCCATCGTTTCAAGTATCAAACGACGTGTATGGTATTTGTGCACAAAACACTAGTCGTCGGCAACGGTGTCCTCTTAGCGCGAGCTCCGCCTTTAGGCATTGCAATCGCGTCCGTTGTGATTCTTCCTATAACATAATACAGGGTAAGTGAGAGTTCAGCCTTCGTGGGGTTCGTGTATCCATTCCACCACATCCACCCATCAGAATTGCTCGTAAAAGCCCGCCCGGTATACTGCTCGCGTCCCACGAACCCGCCCATCACCTCTCCCAACCAGCAACCACAGGGGACCGGGCCCGCGGATACGGTGTTGGGGTAGTGCAGGACGGTGGCTGTTGTGGCCGGCCGAACGAGCGTCAAACCGGCAAGATGAGATGTAGAGGAATGCATGATGGGAATGGCTGATTGATAGTGGAAGACGGTCTATTCTGCTGCTGCTGTTGTGTTTGATGGTATATCAGCCCGCTGCGTATGCGCTGAGAACCTCGTTCTAGGACAAAATTCCTTATCGGTGCGCCAGAAGGGCGCAGAAACAGAGCAGTAGACAAAACGCCATTGTATAACATCAATGATCTAATAGACACTATTTGAGTACGGAATCCGTGCTTTCGAAGAGAATAGGTCATTTTTAAAGAAACCAGATGGTCGGGATGGGCTTGCGATACGAAGCCAGAAGGCCCGTGACTTCTAGCAAGAGTGGCGGACGTTTAAAGGGGCGTGAAAACAAGCTTTCTTGGCTATCTCAGCCTCGGCTTCTGCGGCTGCAGATTGCATTGTGCAACATTTGCCCCCTTTGAAGCAACCCATATTAGTGGGGCGTATAATCACCTGGCAATGTTGTTGATATCTTTAACCTAATGTCATTTGTTATGTAATCAAGAGAAGGATAACCAACGACTTGGCATTCTAGTTACGAAAGATGAGAGAGCGAAATATTCATCCTCTAGCTGGGTAAGGAGTTGAGGAAGGGCCCAACGAGCTCAAGGAATAGTTCAACTTGAGTGATGATTGCAGCGGGAGGAGCAATTTGATGCCGTCGAGGCACGAAGGATTGAGCCGGTCAGCTAACCATCTCGCGCATATGGGCTTCGTTTCCGCAATGCTGGTCCATAGTACCGTAGCAGAATGGGTGCCGGAATTCCAATACAGATTGCAATCAATGCTAGCAAAGTGTTTCCCAAACCGAAACCGAGATTACCATACCTGGTCACGATGAACGGATGAAATCAGAGATGAACACAGAAGACCCAGGG
Organism: Aspergillus homomorphus CBS 101889; assembly: GCF_003184865.1. Classification (NCBI taxonomy): domain Eukaryota; kingdom Fungi; phylum Ascomycota; class Eurotiomycetes; order Eurotiales; family Aspergillaceae; genus Aspergillus; species Aspergillus homomorphus. The sequence continues at coordinate 166,291 of NW_020291930.1, read as the reverse complement.
GAACTCACAGACTTGGGGCAGCCAACGGCAACACAAATGACAAGATACTTCGTAGGCAGATGATCGCCGCCATTGCACTAGCTGCGTACTTTTGGTACGTGTCGATGATGTATCCCATCACGCAGAGAATCTCGAGCACTGTGCCGGCGCCGTAAATTGCTGCTCCGATGTTTCTGTGTTTGAGGTCAGGAAAGGGGGTTGTGACGAGGAGATTTCAGTACAATGGCACTCACGGCATGATCCAATGGATACTGGATCGTGCACTCCACCCATACCAAAACAGACCGACCGGGACAATGCACGCGCCAATGACCAAGACCGGGAGTCGGAACTCTGGCATACTGCGACCGTCGTTCTGTGCACACAGTCTCCGATAATACCAGTCGGCGAGACGGGTCCCGCCTTGTGAGGCAAGACCCATGCCGACAAAGAAAGAAATGTAATTGAGAGACCCGATGGACACGGACTCCCCATAAATGTCTGTCCAGACATTGGGAAATGTCGCAATGAGGAGATACAAGGTACCGTAGAGATATGCGCAGTATAGACTCCAGACTTGGATAACAGGTTGAGTTGCCAGTAGCTTAAATGGACGAACGATGCTAGTGCGGAGCAACTGCAGAAGAGAGGCATTGTCGTGCACGGTGTAGAGGTTAGAAGTCTGTATGCTTTTGCGCAGACGTTTGCATCGACGCTGCAGGAGAACCGGCGCGTAGGTCTCGCGGAAGAAGGGGAGACCGAGGATTTGGATGACTCCTCCGATGATGGAGACGACGTAGAAACACCACCGCCATGAGGTAAATTGGACAAGGAAGCCACCAGCGATGGGACCGACAACCACGCCAATCAGAGGTGCGAGGGTGTAAACGGCGATGGCTCGGCCGCGTTCGTGAGGGCGGAACAAGTCCGCGTTGATACCGCTTCCGATCTGCCAGAAACAGTTATCAGTATAGAGTACAGAAACACATCAAGTACTAGAGTGAATGAGACCCTACTGCGAAGGGGCCGGCACCGCCTAACCCCGCAAAGAATCGAAATACAATCAGCTGGTTCGGCGTCTTCGCAGCACCGCATAAGGTATTAAACACGATGTAGAATAAGTTGGCCGACTGCAAAACTATAGACCTTCCAAAGACTTCGGATAACGGGGCAGTCAACATGGGAATGAAGGCAGTGCCCAGCAAGAAAACAGACAGGGACAGCACAGCCATCATGTTGGACGGGAACTGAAGATCCGTCTGGATGGCGTCCAACGCGGGAGCCATGGTAGCTGAACTCATGGAGGAAAGAAAGTTGAAGAGAGACATGGGTAGGATCGTTGTCCATTTCTTAATCTGTGGCCAGTTCTTGGGATCATCGGGATCGTCGGGGCCATCCCAGGTTACCTGCTGTCATATGAGGTGGTCGTATCCCCCTAACTGGGGAAGGTGAAGGTGAAACGCACCAAGTTGGGATCATTGAAAGCCCTATTGATTGCAGCGGCTTGTAAAGTATCATTTGGAGTAGAGCTGCTGACAGTCACTTTCTCAGCCATGGTTAGACCTCAAGCTCAAGACAAAAGAAATTTAAAGAGAGGTTGGCTGATGTTGATGCTGACGAGCAGTGGACGCAGTAAGCAGAGATAAGAACTAATACTAACTAAGCGGAGATAAGCCTTAGTCACAGAACGGCAGGCACGGGTGGCCTACGCCTGGAAAAACGTTCTGCCACCAGCGCTATTGTGTAGCTTAGGCTAGTTAGCTAGCTAGTCAGAACACGCCTGGTCTAATCAGCCACTTGCCAGGTGCAGTGGCTCGACCAATTGCTCCAAATAAGGATTCTCCAATAAACTTCTTTGACTGCAATGAGCCATGTCGTTCTATCCATCAACAAGCAGACGACTCGTGTCTCCCTATGCAATACACCGGTATCAATTTCAAGGATCGAGTTGCTTTGTCTTTCTCTGTGTTGCCTTCTCCGAGACTTGCGGGTGACAATGGCTCCTAGTATCGGCAATGGGCTTGGGGTTAGCGTCCGACCGGAAGTCATTCAAAGGCTCGCCGCAATACCACCATGCTAGATTTTGAGTAATGTTTTTCGGATGCTGATCGTCAATGGGGTCAGAATGAGATGGCCTAGGGTGAGTTTAGAGCCAGGGGCTGATTCGAGGTTTCTGGAGGCCGTGGGGAGATATGGCTACTTATGCCCCATAGAGCCACCGCATTGGGTATTCTTTCTGAAAGGTGATGAAAATTCAAGTGCTGCTGGCTCGAATGCTGATGCCTCCGTAACTTTGCTCACCGTGTGAACTGGGTAGAATGGCAAACGAGGATAGAGAAGGAAAAAGAGGGAAAGGGGATACACATATGCCGGCCACCGAGATGAACTGGAAGGGGTGGCCATGGTGTTAGAGAACTTGTCGTAATCGCTGCAAAAATCGGCAAATGCAGCCCGTGGGCGAGCTTAGTACCGCATTTGAAGCACCACGATAGACCGAAAATGCGATATGACAGCTTTAGGAACACATAGCGAATAGCTCTAATTTACACAACACCGTCCCGTGTCTGTATTCCGAGTCAAGATAAGCGTTTGTTGTTCTCCAGCGAACACCGCTACGCACTCCTGGCTCTCCAGGGCTTCAATGTCCATCCTTTGGCAATCGGCAGCGAACTCTTCTTCCGTCTCATTTTCCTCCATGTCGATGATACCATGGGGTGTGCACAAACCAAACTGTCTCAGCCCAATACCCAATTGGCCTTAAAGGCCATTACCAACAGACCACAAAGAGGCATCGACTGCAAGAGCCACAACATGATTACCACCGGCGGCTGCATGCTTGATCTTCAGAGCCGTTGTCTCGTCCGGGTTACCACCGGTAATTCTGGCCTCCTCGAGCGTAGCGCTATTGCGATCATTACAATCTTCAATCTCGGGCCATTTGGAGCTCTTGTAGCCCCATATAAACAGCTGGCCAGACTTGGATACCGCCACACTGCGACGGCCTCCTGTAGACAACTCCTTGATTGGAGGGGGTGGTCTTTTCCGTGGCTCATAGTCCAGTGATTCCGGAAGCCTGGTCGGCCATCTTTTGACAGGCTCGTTGAAAGCCACCCATCGGAACCACTCCTTATCGAACTCTCCGTCATCGTCGGAGGGAGTGGGGGGCTGTTGCGGGAGCTTGTCGCCCCACTGGAAAACCTCGCCTTCCTCTTTGAAAATGGCGAAATCGTCGGTCAATTTGACGATGGGGGGGGGGGGGGGATGCGAAGGTAACTTTGTGGGTAGGAGTGTGGCCGTCTGCCGCCTGTTCCAAGTTATAGCACGTGGGTTGCCATGAGTCGAAAGACAGCACAGTGCTTGGATCGTTCGCAAGGACGAGGGCTACTGCGCCGGAAATCAGGTTTGGGTTCCAGTGATCGACTCGTTTCGTAGCAATAGCTTTGATGCCTTTGCCCTGAATACGTTATTCCGGACTCTCTGGTTGTCAGGGATCTCCATTATTGAATAAAAACGCAAAGCCATCTGCGAGTCGAGCGACCTGGATCACGTTCTCTGCGCCCGCCTTCTTGACTTCGGCGCGATGGGTATCCGCAAGAGGCCCGAAGCCAAGATGCCTGAGGTCTCCATCCACGTCAACAAAGGTTGAGAAATTATTACAGCTGATAAGACAGACTTTTTGTCCTCGAAGGACTTTCCTTGGCTTGATAACCCAGAGAGGACAGTACGGAGTGTCTTTCATGTCGTTGTTGTGTTGACAGTAAATTTCGAGAAGCAGAAGGGTTCGCGTCTGGGCAGCGTGTAAATATATCATGTTGGCTGTCGATCAACGTCAACATTAGTATCCACAGCCTTTTTGATCTTTGGACAAGAATCAGCCACTTCATAAACAGATTCGTACTACGAACCTTCCACATTATCACGCCTAGAGCCTCAAATTTGCACTTGTTCCCACCGTAGGGCCCTCATGCGTCGGTGGTGGCCTACAAATGTGCGGCCGCTTTTACATCGTTTCTGCCACCGCCTAATTTCAACAGTTTTCAGGTCCGAGTTTCGCCCGCTGTTTGCTTTATCTCCGCTTAAATCCGTGGTTTTCGCTGGGAGGTTGCGAGCGTTCTGCCGGCCATGGCGGTGAAGGAAGCGGTCAGGCTTGCATCCGTCCACTGCCATGCTGTGGATCGGTCTACCTTGGAAACGACTCAAGCTCCTTTGTCTGATAGGGATCGACATTCTGAGTCCATTTAGCAGATGGCTTGCCTCCTTCATATAGTCTTTCTATTCTGCAAAGCTAGTTCCAAGCAATGATCTCGGTATGATGAGAGCTTGGGGTCGTGCGTATAAACTCACGGAGAGTGTATTCCTACATGATTCTTGATCATTCTAGACTAATCGCTTGGCTAGGTATGTAGACGGGGTTTGATATCTCATCTTAAGACGCTCTAAAATGATACCAGCCATATGTCGATTCTCTTGTCCCGCAAAGGTCTCCAGTTCATGTTCACGTTGAGAGAGCGAGTCTGATGTCCTCCGACGGTATCCACAATTCCGGCCAAGCTTCGGAAAGGTGGGTCTGTGTGGGTCAGGGCGAGGATCCTGTTTATATGGACCGTCCCATGTCCAGACCCGGGATAGATTGACTTCGACCAGTCTAGTGATTTAGGCGGCTTCGATTGATTCCCTGGCAGAACCGACAACTGAATTGAGTGCTGTCACGGTCGGCCCGAGTAGGCGATAGATAGGATTGTTTGTCAAAGGTGAAGAGTATGCTCGCGCGGTCTTGTTCCGGCCATTTGCTAAAGCAGAATGTACCCAAGGGAGGCGCGATCTCTCAAAGAGCTAGTCACGGGAAAGACGCAGATTGAGGACTCATCGATGGGATATCCGGCGCATGCGAGAGGTGTAGGAGGGTGGTGCTCGACCATTTGAAGAGAGGAATCATGCTACTAGAAAACATCGTGGGTCCAGTCGAGGTTGTTACGGACGATCGTGTGTGTCGTCAGCTGCTTTCGCTTCTGGCTGAATTGGAGCAGAATCTCTGGGTTGATTAGGTAAATGGAAGGATTTGCGCAGGTGCTCTGGACCATCTGCCAGTGGCTTTGGGGAAGCAAGGATGTTGATATGCTTCGTCCGATTTTCGTGATACACAGATAGAATTTGCTTGCCCAGAACCTGCATTGCTCGAGTGATTCCAAGGACTGGTCGTCGACCTCGCGGCCGCCCGTTCAGTATTACCCCGTACGGAAGCTGCGTGCCTTGAAAGAGAAGACAGGACCTGACGGATCTCATTCATGGGAGACTTCAGATAATATAGAGCATGAACAAGCTTTCTAAGTGCACAGTCCACCATGGAGACCATGCCACCTCATATAATTGCGCGCCATAAACCCCTGACGTTCAGCTTAAGGTGCATATAGTACTCTAGCCTCGATCGTAGAGAACGCCTGCGCCATGTTGGCGATTCTCAAACTGCCACTACGTCCCACTTCTTCAGTCCCTTTTCACCCAGCCGGTCCCTACGTCCTCCATCATACTCGTGATGACCCTCATTCTTTTCTGTCTTGTATATCTGTACCGTATGGTCACAATTACTGTTGACAGACGGCAAGAGCGAGGCTTGCCGCAGATCTTCCTATGTTCTTCCATACCAAGCCGAGTCACAGTCGATTCGTCTGCACTGGAGATGTGCTCGACGCGCGGAAGGACGGTCATAGTAGATATCTGACCCATGATGCATCTTGATATAAACATGGGCCGCTCACTCTTCATCCTCTTGTAGTCCAACCAACCATGACAGCGCAGCCAGAGACTTGCCTAGTAGTGATGTATATGACTCCGTCTGGCAGGAGCATGGAGCAACACCTTCCTTCGTTGATCCTCCAGCGCACCTCCTTCCCTTCTATCACAGTCAACTGCGCCTTCCCATTCACACTTTGAACAGCAAGTATATAATTCGTAAATTTTGGCCGCCGCCCCCCTTCGCTTTCTTTTCCTTTTCTTCTCTTCTCCTTTTCCCTCCCCACCTCGCGGTGTTTTGATGCCTGTTTTTCGTAACAATATCATCTCATCGTCTGTTCTCTGCTCTCGTCTCCCTGCCCTCTGTTCTTCTCTTCTCCGTCCTTCCCTTCTCCTCTGCCCGTTTTCTTTGGAGTGAATTCCAGATGGCCCGTCTGTGTGTTCCTTCGTTTCCCTCTCCCCCCTCCTCTCTTCGTTCCGCCCTGCTCTCCTCCTCTTCTTCCTTCAAGAAGGATCTGGTACGTCCTTCTTGTCGGTCCGTTCCCTCGTCCTCCTCCTTCTCCTCCGTCGGCCTTCGCCATCACATTCCTTTGACAGCCAGCCGAGGCGTCCGTTCGGTTGTGGGTATGCAGTCAGCCCCGCTGCAGCCTACTGTGCCCAAGGTGAGCACGTCCATTCCTTCTGCTGTTTTGGAGAAGCCTGCCCCCAGGTATCTGCGGCGCCATGTGCCCAGAGAGCCCCACGTTCCTTCTTCTGCGCCCACTCAGGGTGCGTCCTCTCGTTCTTCTGTGTCCTCTAAGGGCACGTCCACTCGTTCCTCTGTCTCCTCTTCTTCTTCTTCTTCTTCTTCTTCGTCGTCGTCGTCGTCTGCTTCCTCTGCTGCACCCTCTCAGGGTACGTCCTCTCGTTCTTCTGTGTCCTCCAAGGACACGTCTACTCGTTCTTCCTCCCGTCCCTATGTGAGAACCACTTCATGTGGTTTGGTCGTTCGTTCTTCTGTGCCCTTTAAGGACACGTCCTCTCGTTCTTCTGTGCCCTCTCAGGGCACGTCCTCTCGCTCTTTTGTGCCCTCTCAGGGCACGTCCTCTCGTTCTTCCTCCCGTCCTTATGTTAAGACCACTGCAAGTGGTTTGGTCATTCGTTCTTCTGTGCCCTTTAAGGACACGTCCTCTCGTTCTTCTGTGCCGTCTGAGGGCACGTCCACTCCTTCTGTGAGCCCTCGGGCCACGTTCACTCGTTCACGGTCAAGTGAGGTTCTGAATCGCCTTCGGGAGAAGCGAGCCAACTTCCGGGCCAGAGCTCAGCAGCCTCGGGCTCCTGTGGAGGCCACCCTTGCATCAAACGCAGTTAAGTCTGCGGTTCGTAAGGGCAAATCCAAGGAGAGGAAGAGTGTCTCCTTCAAGGAGACCACGTCAGTCGTTACTGTCGACCGGTGGATTATCCCCGGAATAGATGTGTGGACACACATCTGATCAGGCTTCTCAATGCACTCCTTTGTTTTTCTTTTCTAGTCACTCATTTGGGGCATTTTGTTTTCTGTTTCTTCTTTTGCTGACCTTCTGGGTCGTCCATTCGTTTCTGTTTTCTTTCCTGGCTTGGTTGTACCAGAACCAAGCTGGGGCTCTATTACTGCTGATCAGGTCACAGGTCGGGCACAGGGACGACATCGTACACGACCATTCCCATCGATTCGCTTACGGTTCAACGAGTGTCTAGCGGCTTTTCACCACCGACGAACGACAGAGATAAACGACCGGTTTCGATTCGATTTGTTTACGGTTCACCGAGTGTCTAGCGACCAGCGCCACCGAAGGACGACAGAGGTGAACGACCTGGGAACGCGTTTGGGGTTGTTGCGGTCGATTGCCTGTTGGGCAGCAGGCATGAGACGGGCAGCCACGTGGTTTCGGGCAACGGTCATCGGCGGTTCGAGGGGTGTTCGGCTTGCGACAACATTTCGACGAATGACAGCAGCAAACGACGATCTCGGCAACGATTTATCGGCGGTTCTAGGGGTGTTCGGTTTGCGACAACATCTCCGCGATACGACAGTAGTGAACGAGAGGAGGATTTGGGGTGTCAGCGCCAGCGACTGCCAACGGGGCACGGCTCGTTGCATGTCAACAGTTGCTGGTGCGGGTGTCGGAGGATTGTGGTGGGGGAGGGGGGAGGGGACGTGTGGGATGGCTTTCCATTGACATTGTTTCCTTTGTTTGGGATGGGATGGGATGGAGTCTTTGCTTCAATTGGTCGAAGGAGGACATGTATCACCAGCCGTCGGGGCGTGAATATTTGTAGGTCTCGTTGGTCATTTCCTTGTTTCCTTTGTCTTTCTTTTGGTATCGGCTGATACCTTGGTTGGGAGGACATGTGGACCAGCCCCAGCGGGGTGTGGGTATTTGTAGGTCTCTTTGGTCATTTCCTTGTCTTTTATTACTCGGTCCAAATGGACTTGTATTGGCGACTCCGGCGTGGGATTTGGGCCTGACTGTCATTAGCTAGTCTGGGATTTGGGGCTGTGTTTCGTCAATGGCACGTGTCTTCCTCTTCCCACTTTGGTTCCTGCGTAGTGTGTAGAAAGCTTAGATTCAACCCAGCGTAGACTGTAGACGTAGACTGTAGGAAGATTCTAAATTATCTGGCATCAGGGGTAGGATGGTTGCTCTGTAACTACGAGGACCACGGTAGCCGTATTGCGCATATTTCCAGCCTCCGACTCATCTGAAACGCCTTTGTCTTTCTATGCGGTTTCGTAGCCATCAAACTTCAGGCTAATGACGGGCTTTAGTGGCTTGACTAGCTTTATGCTCCAGCTCCGAGTAGAAGATACTAAAGATAACTCAAGCGAACCATTCAATGTTCTGCCGACGTTCTGGAAATTCCGACCCGAACAAAGACAAGTGCCCGTGAATGGTGCGCCATACTGAATACAGTTAGTTGTCCCGCCTCCCGACAAAGTTCTAAGTTCGGTGGAGCTACTCCGCATTGGGGAAGAAAAAAACTCGACTCACTCACTCGGCGGGCGAGACTCACCAGCTTATGAAAGCTTTCATTCACTCACCTTTCACTTGACATTGATTCTCTCCTCGGGTCAATTGCCTAAATACCTCATCGCCCTCCCTTCCCGCTACTTTCACCATGAGCGGCAATCGTCTCTTAACCCGAATTGCATCTCTCAAGATCACCACTCCATCATCAAGAATCGCTACACGCCTGTTGAACTCTTCCCGCTTCGCCACTACCACTACCTCTACCACCACTACCACCAACTCCCGCTTCTCCCAGATGCCCCCGCGCCCTCCTACCCGTTCCTTCACCACTAGCCGCGCGATGCAGTCGGTTGTCAACTCCGCTGATGATAGCGGGGCCACGTACGCGTCGCTGGCGGGCAAGCTGGATGCCTCTCTCCTGAAAGCAGTGGAGGTGATGGGATTCGAGAACATGACTGCTGTGCAGCACGAGGTGTTGCAGGCGTTGCAGCCGGATTGGCGCAATGACTGCCTGGTGCAGGCCAAGACAGGCACGGGCAAGACGGTGGCGTTCCTGTTGCCGGCGCTCCACAACCTCCTCCGCGGCGAAGTCCAGGTGCCCAAGGGTGATGTTGCGGTCTTGATCATCACGCCGACGCGTGAGCTGGCGCAGCAAATTGCCCAGTCGTGTAACGCGCTCACCTCCCAGCTGACCGGAGGTAACAAGATCGAGTGCCACACCGCCGTGGGCGGGACGGCTAAGGAGGCGACGCTGAACAAGTTCATGAAGGGCGATCCGAAGGTGTTGGTCGCCACGCCGGGCCGGTTGGAAGATTACCTCAGTGATGGAGCTGTCGCGAAGAGACTACAGAACGTGAGAACCATTGTCCTGGATGAGGCGGACACGATGCTCGAAGTCGGATTCCTCGGTGCCGTCAAGAATATTCTGGCGAAGCTGCCGTCGAAGGCGCAGGCCGGGTGGCAGGGCATGTGCTTCAGTGCCACGCTGCCGGAAAAGGTCAAGGAGGTGGTCAACGTGGTTCTGAAGGACGGATACCACCATATCTCGACCGTCGACCCCAACGAGACCCCTACCCATGAACGGGTGCCGCAGTTTTCACTCACCGTGCGCGGGGTGGAGGATACGTTTACCGGGTTGCTAGCCTTGTTGAGCGAGGAGATCGCTGACTCGACGGGTTCTAAGAAGATCATTGTGTTCGGCGCGACGGCCCACTTGGTGGGATTGATGTCGGACACGGTGGGCCAGGCTCTGAAGGGGGTTCCCGTGTCTCGCATCCACTCGCGACTGTCCCAGGCCGCCCGGACGCGGACGGTCCAGGAGTTCCGGGAGGCTAAGCAGGGCGTGCTGTTCGCGTCGGATGTCGTGGGTCGCGGCCTGGATTTCCCTAACGTCGATCTCGTCATCCAGGTCGGCGCGCCGCCAGCGGCCGCGCAGTACGTGCACCGCGTGGGTCGCACCGGCCGTGCCGGCAATGACGGCCGCGCCGTGATCCTGCTGCACTCGCTCGAGGCCGGCTGGCCAGGTGCCAACCCGGAGTTCCGCATCCAGCCGCACCCGCGGTCCAAGGAGATCCTCGCCCGCGCCGCGGACCCCTCGACGCAGGACCAGATGCGCGTGACCATGCGGTCGGCGTCCCAGGAACTCGTGGGGCGCGCCTATCAATCGTATATCGGATACCTGTTTGGCTTGCCCAAGTTGTTGAAGATGATGGGCACGAACAGGCCCGGCGTCGTGCAGCTGGCCAACGCCATGGCCATCAAGGGCATGTACCTGGAACAACAGCCCGCGCTGACCATGAACCTAGTCTCCAAGCTGGACCTGAAGGGCGTCCCCGGCGTGATCGTGACCGCGAATCGCCCGAGACCCGTCAAGGGCCCCAAGGGCCCCAAGGAGCCCAAGACTGCTCCCCCTGCCCCGAAGCCCGCCGCAGCCAAGAAGCCCAAGTCTAAGAAGGTGATCCAGAAGGGTCCCACCAAAGTCTTGAAGCCGGAATGGGGCCTGATCTAAGTCTTGTTTCTTTTTGTGTATCTTACCTCCTCCTTTGGCTAAAGCTCCCTCTCATGTCAACCCGGCCACGTTGATTTGTTTATTTCCTTTTCGGTTGTTCCCGGATTTCCTTTTCTTGTTCTATGATAAACCACAGATTTTCGTGTCATTATACCAGCTACAATGTAATAGACTTTCTTGTGATTGAAGAGATAAATCTACCCTTTCTATGATTGAAGAAAAGACGTTTTGTGATGGATGTAAAATCTGATCATCTTTGAAGATCTGGTTCAGGTACTGTCGCCGATACCATGGACGAAATAAGCTGCTTTATTCGCTTGGATACATTCTATCCGGTGGTTGCACGTCCGCGGAACCTTGTGCCTGCGCCAGGCTTGACAACAGAGTCTGGAACTGTTGGGCTCATGGCTCAATGGGTGAGTGGTTTCCACGTACACAGTTTCTCTGCTAATGCCAATGTTGAGCAAGTTACGAGAATGCAAGGTCTTAGTCAGACCTAGGAGAGTCTACTTATGAATGCTGTAGAGGATGTGTTGAGTTATGCAAGATTTTATTTTTGATTGAGGTTTCATTAATCCCGGTGCTCTGGTCCCCAAGACTGCTGCTGTCACAGTTCAGTGGGTCATCGTCGGCTAGTGTGGAGAAGCAGGCCGTGTGGCTTCCGAGTGGGAAAGCCATAGGTGCCGCCCTTAAAACACGGAGGGATGCGATGAGGCCGCTGCGAATAGTCCAACCAATCTCAAGAAACCGATATAGAGTCTCCCACGTACTCGGCTTCAACCAACATGCCCCTCAAAGTCGTCATCTTCGGTGCCGGTCTTGCTGGTCTCGGTGCTGCCATTGCTCTCACTCGTGCCGGTCATGATGTCGAGGTGTGCTACAATTTACTCTTTGTATCCTATATATGCTGACTATTCTAGGTTCTTGAGTAATCTAGCTTCCTGAATGAGGTCGGCGCTGCCATCCACGTGGCGCCTAACGCAACCCGGATCTTGCGCGACTGGGGCTGCGATGCTGAAGGCTTGCAAGCCGTCGAGTGCAAGCGTTTGCAGGTCTTGAATTCGGATGCAGAGCTCGTTTATACTCCGATTGTGTGTTGCTCAATCCCATGATCGATTGCTCACTTACTCATCGGATGCCGCTCGTGTAGTTGACCGAGGATTGCCAGAAGGCATTGGGCATAACCGATAGCTGGGTCTTGACGCGTCGGGTGGACCTCCACAGTACTCTGCGAGCGACAGAGGCGAAACATATCAAGGGCAGGAAGCCGAACATTCGACTGTGCTCGCGTATCGCTTCTGTTGTATGTTCTATCTGGTGAAGTATCTTCACTTTCTTGAGCAGAAGCTGACACCACCCTATTCAGGATGCCGAGGCTGGTGTCTTCATACTCGGGAATGGGAAGACTGTTACTGGAAATTTGATTATCGGTGCAGATGGCATTCACGTAAACGCTAAACACCCCAGCGACCCGACCCGATCACTAACCCTGTTGGCAGTCCCGAACAGTCAAAGCTGTTACCGGAGAAAAACCACGGAAAGTAAGCACCGGCCAGTACTGCTTCCGGTTTCTAGTGCCCGTCTCCAAGATGCTAGCTGACCCTGAGACGGCCTCGCTGGTCCGGAAGATTGGGCTCGACGGCGTCCACGCCATTGCATCCGAGGATCGAAGGCTAGTCGTCTATCCCAGTCGAGGCGACGACCTGCTCAAAGTGGCAAGAATCTACCCCGTCGAGCCCGGGTCCACCGTAAAGGAATTGTCCTGGCTGGACGGCGGCAGCATGGAGGCGCTACTCAAGGCGTTCGAGTCGTTCAGCTCGGAGTTGCAAGTGATGTGTCGCAAGGCGGAGGATCTCAAACTACGGAGCCTGGCGTCGCGCACGCCGCCGGAAACCTTCATCAAAGGTAAGCTCGCCCTCATTGGCGACGCAGCGCATCCTACTCTTCCGCGTATGTGTCGTCCCACGTTGTGACTTGCAGTATGCACTTCTTGCTGACACAGTCTTCAGACCAAGAACAAGGCGGTGCACAGTCCTTCGAGAATGGTGTCGCTCTGGGTGCGTTGTTTACACCCGACACCACTCCCGAGCAGGTATCGCAAGGACTCGAGCTCTACGACCGTCTCCGTTACGATCGCGCGATCACAGTCCTGTTCATGTCCAAGCTCAATGTTGAGAGGCGGGGTGAGATGTTGGACGAGTTACGCCAATTTGTTCCCGACGCTCAAGTCCCAAAGAGCATGTTCGATTACACTTGGAGCTCGTACCCGGCTCGGGATGCGCAGCGGCTGCTGGGGGAGAGTGGAGTTGCTGCCTATATCAAGGGTCTATGAATTCCAGGATCTATATCATGAGCGACTGCAACTCTGTACCAAGAAGCGATTTAGCGTTTAAATTGACGGACATCCTGTATTCAGGCCAAGAGCAAGGCATAGACACTAATATACCTGTGTGGAGAATCAGACTGACTTGGTTCACCGGCAAGGAAGAGACGACTCTCCACAATTGTGGTACCCGAGAACAATCGACGGGTTCAAGGTGAAGATCAGGCATTGATCGACACAACAGGGTGTGATTTGCAGAACTTGAAGCTTGCTAAAACAGGGGATAGTATCCTTATAAGACTCCCATATAATCCAGTCATTGCATCAATCGAATATGTTCCGAGGGTGATGTGTAGATAGAGTAGTGGTGGATGCGCCAAGACCAAGTCGGAAGGAGCCGGCAGAACTGATGGCCAGCGGGATCCTTCCCCGTCTTCCCCTGTCGATCCTCCCCTTAGTTAATTAATTAGTGCTTTCCTCATTTTATTCCACGGCACATGCGGAATGGAAATTCCCTTCCCTTGCGTGTTTATCTGCACAGATGAATGTCTCACACTCATGCCCACGGGGCGCTGCCTGTCATTGCTGATACTTCTGCGAGATGCAAGTCGCGCGTCTGCAATGCGACACATGCAACGCGACCTTCCAGCGACGGGAGCACTATCAGCGCCACATCCGCACCCATACCGTGGAGCGTCCTTTCTCGTGTACTGAATGTGGGCGGACCTTGGTCGCGTGTAGGTGTTGTTTTCCGCTGTTATATTCGGACCTCGAGGTCCAATAGATTACCAGTGACTCTCTTTCCCGCCACGTCGGTACTATCCATAAAAAGGGAATCGACTGGATTCCTAAAATGACGAGGGCCGACGACGGGTTGCGCGAGCGTGCAAGCCCTGCAATCAATCCAAGGTCTATTGTGATGGGCAATTCCCCTGTCAGTCCTGCCAGGGCCATGACGCTCGGTGTCACTATGAGACTCCTCAGAAGCGAAGGCTAACGGACGCTGGTGTGTCGACCACCGACCGGTCCACGAAACGCTCTCTAGTGGATGTTGAAGTCTAGAGCCCTCAACCGGTGGCGAACGCAGTTGGCGTGGACGACTTGCCGTACATCATGCCGCGCGCTTGTTTGAGACTGTTCGATCACACTGGTGCTCACACTTCTCGACACCGGTCCTGCTCCTCAAATCCACTTTGTTATTATGGACATACTCGACCCTTCACGTCTCATCCGGAAATATCACAGCTGATGAGCTCGCTATTGTTCTTGCGGCATTAGACACTAAAGACGCCTTGTGCAGTCGATGGGTCGAGGAGCACGGCTCGAGCCGAGATAAGATCTCTGGAGTGGGCAGTATCACGACGGATCAGGGTCGAACTAGACCCCTGGACGAGTCTATTTCCGCTATGAAGTCATTGAAGGCATGGGTGGTAAGCAAGATGTATGGTCAGGTTCTGACACGATTGCGAATCAATTGAGCTCTGAATCTCGGGAGAAGATTCCAGCAATTGTCCGGTTCCAAACGAACATTCACCTATCCAAATGTATCTGCACTTCGCTAAGACTCGCACCTTGCATGATGAACAAGCTAGGCTCTGATCGATCTGGAATTGATCTGCAAATTAACTGGGCTTATTTACATGAACAGGTCCAGATGCTCAACGAATCACGGATTTCGGCTTGCTTGGGCGGGACGAATCCCCGAAAGCGGCTCACCACGTCTAACCGAGATTACCTGTTGTCTTCAAATTATCAAGGCCGGCTCCACAAGAAGCACGCCTCCTTCCTTTGGCGTCTGCTGCGCCAATCTTCCGCTAGATCAGCGGTGCTATGTGCTGGGATGAAGCATGCTTTCTCTGATTGTAGTGTGCAATTATCCCCCCTTGCATCAGTCGTTGCCGATTCTGTTCGCATGGTGAATTGTCGGGCTAGTTTGCTTCGTGATGGGGATGCGGACGAGGGTGAGAGTATTGGTTGGGGTTGCAACGCAGAGAACGCCTGATTCTCCAGGTATGTTGAAGATTTAGTCTGTTAGGCCTGCTGCTGCTGCTTTACGCTAGAGTTCACTGGCAGTCCATGGTCATAGTACCGATTTATTTTCATTCATCCTGGGCAATACATAGTCAAAAGTCAGGTGACGGCCGCCTCAACCACCAAAACTTGACACAATTCAACTACCAAGCACGCAACCAATACTTACTATATCCAACCAATTCCTGGTGGTGTGGTTATATAGCCCTAGTTCTGTGTATAATGGCCTTTTGCCTGTCGAACAGCCTTAATCCGCCTTGCCATTGATAAATGAAGGTTATCCCAAGGATATTCAAGTAGACAAATTCAGAAATCAACCAAAACCATCTCAAAGGCATCTTTATCCTTATCTTTGCGGCCATCCAACCACACCAGACCTGACTCAAAAACCAGTGGATCCTCTTAGGAGTATCCAGGCGTGTCCAGAGTCCAATCGGGAGTCAATCCGGAGAACGAGGCAACCAATCGCATATCTAGCGATGTGATATGTTGTGCAGATGCACGAAGCATCCCCCTGTCTCGAGGGCTGTCGCAAATGTTTACCTTCCCCACTCGCGCATTGACGGGACGGACGGATGGATGGTTGAGGAACACCAAAAGGGGCGGGAAAAAAAGAAATCAGAAAAAATAATATATCTCCGATGCGGGGAATCGAACCCCGAGCTGCTGTGTGAGAGACAGCGATGTTAGCCATTACACCACATCGGATGTTGTTGAAAGATGGACTGAATTATGGCTTTATAATCTTGTAACGATATCATTGATGCCATATCTGCACTTTTCATGGTCTGATGTTTGATGTGGTGGAATGGCTAAGCTGGTCGTTCATTGAGAATTTACAAGAGCTGTGAAAAGGGCCGTATATGCCGGGTAGATAACGAGATGAGCGGACTTTTCTTATTACTGGTTTTATAGGTTTCGGCTCTTAAGTTTTGATGGAAGACAAAGCGGGTATTTACTACATGTTTTCATGCCTGAGGGCGAAATAAGCCAGGGGATTACACCAATTTCTTTCTGGAATCGAGCTCGCCACAGCTCAACTTGGGCCTGGCATTTCTTGTTTCTCTTCCTTTCCTTTTTATGTCTTCTTGGTCATGTTTTGAAAGACGGGTTTCAGCGAAAGCTGTCGAGTAGAAATCTTTTTACCGGCGGGATAAGAGGTCTATTGTGGTGGACGATGGCGAGAAGATACTCAATTCCTGCGGTTGCATCTACAACTCAGGGAGTGTGAGTTGATGAAGTAATACGTTAGTTTGGAAAGGTCGATTGAATAAGAACCGGTCTTGATTCTACCTGCTATTATGAATTTTATTGCCTGGAGGATGGTCGTCCAAGTTAATACTGATTTATTCGGTCATACAGAGCAGATGGCTTCCCATTGAACCTACGAAACGGGAATATGAACTCATGCTACAGCAGCCGTGTTTAAACTGCGATGCGAGGTTGAGATTCATGCATAGAACGTGCTTTAGAGAGTCGATGACCCTGGTCGGATAGTTGAAAGTAGCTCGAAGCTGTCCCATAAGTGGAAAGGGCGCTTTTCCTGGACTGGCGGTAATCCTACGTACGCATTCTCGAGGCTATATAGAGGTTCAAGCTGGAGGGACTATGCATCTTTATTGATGGTTCCTTTCTTGTACTGTATAATGGCGTAACAAATTAATTAACCCTCGCCGTCCCACGGCGCCCTAGTTTCCTAACTTCATACTCGATCCACATCCTCCGTGGTGGTCAGTGGTTCATCCCGAAACAACAAAATATCACGTGGTGGTACATGATTCTGGCTGCTGCTTCGACGAGGACCCCCTTCTCGCCGCGGTAGTCTTAGGGCCAGGACCCGAACCCGGAGACGCTCGTCGTCGTTTGCGCTTCCCCGTCTCGGGTTTAGGCCCATCCGTGCCCGGCACCCGCGCCAGCAGCATCTTGGCATATGCTGCCGCCGTGGCAGCGGCATAGTTCTGCCAAAGCTTGTTCTGGTGCGAGTCTGCGTAGTTGCAAATCCCGCGGATGACCAGGCACGGGAAGCTGTCCAGGATGCCGGGGCCTTCCACGCTGAAGCACAGGATGTTGTGGCCTTGGGCCAGTCGGTCCCGGGTCTCGGCGGAGCGTATGACTTGGTTGCCTGAGGCGATGAGGCCGTAGTGGATGCGCGGTTCTACGAACGAGCGAGGGGGTCGTCGGACCTCCTGGCCGGGATCGCAGTGGTCGCATGCGGCTTGATCGTCGGCTGCTTGGTGCGGGTAACTTGCTGGGAAGAGCCGGTCGTTTACGAGATCGGGGCGCTGGTATTGGATCTTCTTTATCTCGAGCTGGCGGAGGTGTTCTGCCAGTGGGGTGGCGGAGAGGCTGGGGTCGGCTTCAAGCTGGCTGATCACGCTCTTGAGATCGGTGGGCGGCGGGGGGAGATGGCCGCTGAGCTGCAAGGCTCCGGACTCCATGCTTTTGGTCATGTCGTACGGCACCACCCCGGGGTGCTCGCCGCGGGGAGTGCCGATGACCACGTCCCCAAGACGGATGTCGTTCTGGGCGGACGGCACACCGGCGCCAATGTCGAGGAGGAGGCAAAATTTTAGCTTACGGAAGCTGCGCTTCAGTTTTGACAAACACTCCGCGGCGGAGCTGGTGCCGTAGGACCCGTGCGGTAGGCAGGCGCCGACCACGTTGTGCTCTGCAATGCGGCCCAAGGCGTAGTGATTCGGGTCTCCGTAAACCAGGGGCACCATCTCGAAGAACTCGTCAAACAAGGCCCGGACAGCCATCAGCTCGAGGTTCAGAGCACAGATGATCCCGACTGAGTAGTGCTTGGCGAGAAGTGAGCGTTTCCACACCGGGACCGGCGGTGGGCGAGCCCCTTCTGGGAGCTGAGGAGGTACTGGTATAACGTTACGCCATCCAAGCCAGTCCAGAAACGCACGCTCAACTTCACGTTCCCTTAATCTACTCCTTTCGCTGGACGGATGCAATGGGCCGATGTGTTTTGTATCGCTATCGTCAAGAAGGGGATGGGATAGCTCGACGCCTAGCTGAACAGTTGATTCGGAACTCGGATCTCTGGTCGGATTTCCGTAATCACCCCAGTACCATGGGTTGTTCGAGCTGAATCCAAAGACTATAGCCCCCACCTTCCAGTTGATTGTTCCGGTCGACCTTCGAGGCTCAGTCTGCATTGAGATGGGTAGGAGACCAACGATATACTCCAGAGGCTGGGGGTCTTGTTCGCCATCAGTGGGCGAGTTGTCAGCTTCTAGCGGACACAAACAAAGATTGTGAGTTAGCTTCACAGGATTAGAATAAGGGCCACCGTAGGCCTCGGCGATGTTACTAAGGTCTGGGGCGGTTGCCGCCAGATACCATCTGCCGGTTGGGAGGGTTTTCCATGCTGCGCAGCCCCCCTCGGCAGGCAGCAAAATGTCACCAAAGCCCCGGCCAAATAACGTGACCGCATGAATTGACCGAGTCAGATCCACCCACAATCGGCCTTCGTGGGCCAAGACCGTCTGACGCGAGTGAATACGATCCTTTTCTAGAATGAGGTCCCGGAAATCCCATCCATCCAGCAATGATCTTGGTTGTTTGGTAGCTGCATCTTCGCGACTGGTGGCGCGAAGCTGATAGTCTATTGCCTGTTCTAGTAGAGTAAAATATTCCTCGACTCGGTCCTGAAAGTATATCGGATTATTGTCCTGAGGATTGATCTTGAACTTGCGGTTTATCGGATGCAACAACATTTCGCACGCCGAGTCCCATTGGTAAGGTCGCATGGCATCGTGTGACTGTTTCTCACTCGCAAGACAAACGGATTTAAATATTCTGTCGGCGCGGTCTTCTGTGATTGATGCGCGGACCAGGTGCAGCAACGCGCTGGCTCCATTTACAAGCCATCCTCGTCTTTCGCTTACATCCCAAAGAACAACGTATTTCTCAAAAATCCACTCTATATTTCTGACGAAGGATGTTCGCTGTGCGCGGGTCCTGTGATCCAGAATCGGGCCTGTGCCATCGGCAATGATTCGCCCTGTGGAGAGTGTGACATTATTAAGAAGTCCATTGCCCCTGATACTAAGTGGTAGCCCGGTATTCTTGATGTTGTAGCTTGCGTCGTATTCTCCTAAGAATAAAAGTAAGTGTTAGCCGTCAAACCAACCAATAGTGAAATGGAGCACAGACCCGCAAATAGCTTCATCTCCGGACACCAGCCTACTATATGCCGAGCTGCCTTTAGATCATCAACTGATAGAGAGAGACCGGCCCACTCTTCACTGCGCAGATGAGAAATGTGACCATCGTTCTCGTCGACAAAGTGCCATATGACCGTGTTTTGGGTATAGCGGGTCACAATCGCCATCGCGGAATATCCTTTCAGGAGAGTCTTTCCGTCAAACGTGGACACTCTAGTCGTGTCTACTAGTTTGGCTAACATGTCCAGTGGTATATCGAGGCCTTCGGGCACATGTTCTGGCCTTCGACGGGTTGGAAAGCCCTCCACTATCACTGGGCTTGTCGTCAGCCTGTGCCAACATTGGCCGTTGACGACCTCCGTACTCTGCGGTCTTCCATGCATGTCCACTAGCACTTCAAAAAAATACTGCGTTGATGGTCTCTGATAGTCGTACGGCCGGGGAATATCAATCAGACGGATTCTTGGTTTACTGTAGTTGATAGTTCCTTCTTTCGAACAGGTCTGTAACGCAGAGGCCATCCATGACACCTGTTCACCGATCTCGGCAACCACAGGTCCTGTTCCGTCAACCTCGAAGTACATTTGGTGCAACGTCTGATCGCCAGAGAATGACCGCCGCGAGCAACAGATGTGAGTGCCGTCCACCAAATTGACTATCAAGAGACATATCAGCTTCCGAGTTATGATTACCTTTGGAATAATCGAATTTACCATACAGAGCGCCTCTCCCACAAACCAGAGCCTTGACCAGATTCAGAATCTGCATGCCAGTAGAGGGCCATGTCTGCTGCATGTAGTCTTGAATAGTCAATGCTTGCACTGTCGAATTGCAGCCAGTGAGAGTAATGATTCTTCCAAATGCCTCACCACTAGTCTCCTCATACCCCTGTTCTTCGAGAAACCCCACGGGATCCCAATATACCTTGAACAGTACGTCGAACGTGGCGGTGGGATATTTTCTATTCATTCGCGAAGACTGTGGTAAGGCTTCTTGGACATAGTCACGGATATGGCATTTGAGCTGCCGTTCGGGTGCTGCCAGAACGCATTCACGTCGGATGCTGTCCAACAGCCACGGATATGTGGGACTTTTATGGATGAGCGCGAGGTACGATTGAACTTGGGGAAAGCCACTCGGAGGCCCCATTTCATCTCCCAGCTCTGTACGGCATTTGACAGATGCGGAGCTTTGGCTGTGCTCTGAGCATTCATAATGTCTATCTGGGCTGTCAGGCGCATCTAGGTTTTGGACACGTGCATTCCTGCAATGCCGCGCGGTATTCTGTGAAGCTTGGTTGGTGCCATTTTTCTGGCCCGAAAGCCGTATTACCTCATCCAGAGACTTTGCACCACCTGTTTGGCGACTAGGGTGCCCAGCACCTTGTCCAATCAGAAGCTGTTTAAGTGCAGTTGCAATCTCCCTGAACATGCGAGTTGAATAAAGGTCAGTTGCGAACGTCTGGGCCGTCTCTAATGGTCATAATGTTGAGGACTAACCATCGATATTGGTGTATGTAAGCCATGACATCGCGTTGCGTCTGGGTTGAGGAAGCCTGCCCTAGGCTCAATGAAAACGTCCTCAGCGCTTCGGGAAGAGCTTTCACGACTTCTTTTATGACTTTGTCGTCGAGGCTAAATTCGTCCACAACTTTGGAAAGGTCGGCAGCCAGTTCATTCACAAAAGCTTCTTTTACGCTCTTGACGCTCGAATTGTTCAGGTGTATGCTTTCTATGTCGCTTTTAGCACCGAGATTTGTCAGCTCCAGGCTTCCCTGCTTGTGGCTGGAGCTTGTCATTTCTTTTTGATGCTTCCCGTATGAAGCTGAAGCATAGCCAGAGTCTGTGCGGCCTTGGTCGAATGATTGGGAATAGGTAGTTTGCCGTAATTTTCTATCTTCTTTTGCTAGCGTAGCACTATCCGTAAAGAGTGTGGTATTCGTTGCTCCGCTGTCGACACATTCCCGCTCACTATCTAGTGGACGATGAGCAGATAGTGCATGAGCAGGGCTGGAAGTGACGGGATCTATGCTTAATCCACGCTCCCCGGGGAAGATCTTTGAGTAGTTGCGTTGAATGACAGGTTCGAAGCAGACGTGTGGGAGCCGATGAATGCCTGCAAGATTGGGAGTTGGGAAGCATTTCGGCGGATCAACTCTTGTTGCACTGAAAAGGCCTTTGCGACACCCAGAATCAGTTTCGTCGAACCTCCAAAGCAAGACTGCCACTATCACCTGTTCTTTGTCCATACTGAAGCTAAATGCTGAGTTCCCTGCTTTATTCTGTTTGCCAACGATAAGATGAATCTCTTGAACCATAGTGGTCTTCCGAAGGAAGTCTCCCATTCCTCGGCCATGATTTAGGTTATCATCCCACCAATTTGTATCGAAGGGGAGCGCCAATCGATCTGAGAGGGGATCGAAAGAGAAACTCGCTGACCCGTCTTTGACCAAATTCCCCTCCTGGTATATATAGTCATACCGCACCCAGTTCAGCGGGTAGATGTCTTGCCCTCTCATCATCTCATAACGGAGTTCGAAGAAAATGGCCAACTTCGAATTGAGAGTCATCCAGGGGTCCGGCCTGCTGAGAATAGCATGGAGTTCTATTATCGCAAACCGACATGGCTCGGCTAGAGAGGTGAGGAGGGTTTCTGCGCGAGGAAACCACTTTTTCCGGTTGGGAATATCACTCCAGTTCACCGATCCAATCACCTTATGATCATCGTCTGTACGCACGTAGGTCCCCTCATACTTTAGCCCCATAAGTCGCCGCTCAGTTGACTGCATGAAAAATTGGACGTGGGTGATTGAGATATAGGGAGTATGTTGAATGGCCGGCAAGACATATCTCTTGTCGACTTCATCTTTTGTCGTCGAGGCAAGATCATCCTTCTTGTAGTCAGATATGCTCGGAATCCGTTTCCCTAGCTCTGAGGCATCCCAGCCTACTCTTTGGGCGCCAATAGGGTATTGGATCTGTGAAGTTTTGAGGTCCGCTGATGTGTGTAAGGTGTGCCACTGGTGGGGAGGCGGATGCTGGTTCGGCTCCGGAGGTACCTGAGTTATGGAAACGTGCTTTCCAGGAAATTCACCCATTCTTCTTGATGACATTTGATGATGCTTTACCAGACGCCTGGACCGGCGCGTGGAAGAAGATGAGGGATAGAAAGAGGAGAAAAGACATGTTTGCGGATTTTCGCGACCGGAGCTGAAAGTGGACAAGGCTCAGTGCGGAGTCCAGTGAGTTTGTACTTTTGTACCTGCAGGTGCTAGTCCACTTTTAGATGAATCAGATGACCACGTCAGTAGAGCTGCATATGCACGTACACTGTCACTGACACAAGTCACTGCGTTGCTCGGTTGACGAGCTTTTCCCTTTCCTGGAAACTGGAAACTCGGACCGTTCGGAGATATGGTATGAACATGGGTATTAGAGATATCAAGTCACTAACAAAACGAAACAGCGACACTCAGCTATGGAGAAAGCTTCAAAATTTGATAATAAACTGTGAATAACATCCAGTCGACCATCTCAACGCTTTCTGAACCCACTCTCCGTCTCCACCCATGTGCCAAAGTCTTTCAGCACTGGACTGATCTTTCTCAACGCCTCGATATCTGCCCCATAGCCCTGTTCATAGAACCATTTGAACATGACTCCCAGCTCTTTCACGGCCATCATCATCAACCGCACGGGGAGTCTGTAAGTGGTCGGGACGTCTTTCCCTGTCTTTTGCTTGAAGATAGTCGCCATTTGATCGTACGTTAGCTCGTCTCCCGCCAGCGAGAAAAACTTCCCTCGAGACTCTTCCGGGTGCAAGAACGCATGCGCAGCGAAGAAGCCGATATCGCTGGTAGCGATCAGCTGGAGCGGCTTTCCCTTCAGCGCCATGTGCCAGGCAGTCGCGAAGACACGCCCGAAGTAATCCGGGGTCAGGTTCTCGAAAAATGCCGTGGGTCGCAGCACGGCCCACTCCATCCCCGTTCCCTTGGATGCGGCGATGAGGTGCTTCTCAATCTCGTGCTTATAGATGAAATGCGGGACTTCGGTGGGATTGTCAATGGACGCTTCCCCACCGCGGTCGACCGAGCTGTAGACGAAAAATTTGACGTCTTGTTTGATGGATTCGTCGACCAGAGCTAGACCCTGTCGGCGCTCGGAGTCGTTGCGCGGATCGGCAGCCTGTTTCTCTTTGTTAGCCGCTTGAGTTATTTGGAATAGTTTGTCTCTTTACCTGGACACTGAACACGCCCCAGATTGGCGTGGAGATCGCGCTCTTGGCAGCGCGGAATAGAGCCTCCGGATTGTCGAGGTTACCCTCTAGCAACTTGATCTTGGGTGATTGCTGCGCCAGCTTCTGGGCTGACGAGGACTGTGCATTACGAGTGACTGCGAGGATGTCGAAGGGAGCATTTTGAGCCAGAAGATTCCGGACTACCGATCCGCCCTGTTTGCCGGTGGCGCCGGTGACCAGGATGGCAGTCATGTTCGTGACTTTCTTCACTTGTCAAGCTTGCCGAAGAAGAAAGATATCGCAATTAGTAACTTCAGGGGGTCTTGAATCCAACTTATAGCTTCGTTACATGTGAGGCGAAAGTAAAATCTTCGTGTTCGCGAGTCGATGCGTAATCGACTTCCTGTTTGCATTTCTCGGTCTTAGTATCAATCCCGAGCTGACAAAACACGATAATTCATCATTATTGGGACTGTTGATCGGTCTCGTAGTTATTTCAAATTTAGCAATAGCGAGCCGAACCCAGGACGAGTAGGTTTCTGAACAACACTATGTTGCTAAGAAACAGTCTTTTGATTTCAATCATGACCTTATCAGCCAAGTCCTTCAGCACTGGGACGATGTTATATTACCTGCCGCTACATTGTTACGCTGAATTCATTATCCTGGCAATGCATGACTGGACTCGGAGTTTTGACATTCGCTCTTGCCCGCCACACTCCTTATGCTATATACCCGCCTTCTTCTCCGTACGAGGATGCTCTAGTTGGCGCTTATTGATAGTTAAATGAGTCATTTTGGCGCTTGGGGAGTAAAGTGGCGGAATAAAAAATGAGGGAGGGATGACTGTAGTTGAGGACCTATATCTTTCCGGGAACCCTGGAGGCACGCCTTTTCCTCCTTGATCTGAGGTTCATCATAGCCTAGACCGAGCTTTGACACTGTCTCAGTTCTTCCTGTCAATTTTTGCAGTCTTTTTGTAGCCATTTTGGCCTGTCCACCGTACTGGCATTGCGCAGAATTTATGTTGGAGAATCGGAGGCAGTTCTTAAGAAAAGGTCGGAGTGCAGACTGGGCAGAACGCTACAAGAGCAAGAGAGCTCTAATTAATCAAAGCTATATTAATAGAAAGACTGCCAGTAGGGAGAGCTCCGTGAATTATGGTGACGCAGCCTGAGGTGTCAACTCATAAATAACTCTTTCCCTTCTGCGCCTTCCTCCCCGTTTTACACTCCGAGTCCTTCGAGTGAGAAATAGCATCCACATACTCTATCATAGTCTCTCGAAAGACCTGCTAAGCTTCCCATCCTATCCCATCTCACTTCCTGCATGATCTACTTGTCCCCTGACCCCGTCGACGCAGCACCGGCCTGCTCAACCGACTCCTGCCTCAACCGCGCGTCCGCCGGCGTTAACCACCACGACACAACCGCAAAAACTGTGACAATTGCCATGATAATCGGCGCATCTAATCAACCACTCATATCAGCACCAGCAACAGAACCCGAATCCCGATCTTCCATTCCCAGTTAACCCCACCACTACCGCACGGGAAAGACTTACAGTTCAACGACCAACGAGTCCTCCACTTGCCCAGCGACCACTTCGCATCCAGCTTATGATGACGGGTCAGTGTCAAGCGCCCCAGACTGATGAGTCCATACGCCGCGGCGGAGGGGACACCAGCCGCGAAGACGAGCACGCCGTCGCGGGCGACAGCGAAGACGAGGCGTGAGGCCGCCGTGGTGGCGATGGAGGTGTTGAGCCATAGAGCAATGATAGAGAGGAGGTTCATGACGAGGTGGCCGCCACAGCCCGGGAGGGCGGCGTACAGTGAACGAAGGGCTGGGGGCGGTCATAGGCGGGGAATATGTCGATTGGCGGCTGAATTTTCCCTGGTTAGTTTGGTGCTGTGGCCGATTGCCGTGATGCTAACATACAGAGGTGAACAGGAACAGGATCACCGCCGTGAAGCCTAGTACGCCGCTGATCACGGTGCTCCAGAAGGTCCCCTTCGCTGCATTGAGGGATGTGTTCTTCGTCTCTTCGGCAACGTGGCCGGACGCGTCGAATCCGATCAAGATACCTGCCGTCACCAGGTACGAGAGACACCAGTTCCAGCCGGCAAGGGCGCCGGTACCGTTATAAGTTGTCATGAAGACTTTATTCGCGGTGCACAGCACGTAGGTTTTATGCACGCCGACTAGGAGCCATATAACATTAAGGATAAAGTTTGAAAAGACAGCACTTATTAAGAGCTAGAACATATATCAGAATACCCGAGCTGGAAGTCATTAGCTGAAATACTTTGGACAGGCAATAGGTCATATACATAAGGAAAGGTTGATCCACGCTACTATGCCAGCATCACTTCAGTGCAGATCTATTACAAGGCTCAAAACTTGATATTCCTTGTATCAGTTAGGAAGTCGACTTCAAATACCGTCAATTCCTAAAGATTATAAGTTTTGCATCACTGGAACCTGATTATTTAGAATATGTCAGACATACTGATAATATATAATTAACTATGGACTGAGTATTTCCTACTTCGTGTTAGTATCACTCGTCTAAAACGATAATAACACAAACTGGCACAGAAAATTATCCAGGCGGTGGTACTCTACCAGGCAACGATAAATCTAAATAAACGCCCAAACCGGTGTCCACCAGTCTCTGCAGCCTAGAGATAAATCGTGCCCGCTGTTGAAGCCGCGGAGCAGACCTCTGTAACCACTACAGCGCTGATAAATATAAATATACAGAATACAATATAACTTATCCTCAAATTGTGTTACCAGATGCTGCTACTAGGATCGTTACTTCTTTACCAGTATACTAAAAGACCCCCGGCTGTAATTCCAGTAGAAAACGTAACACAGACACCTCCGACAAAATAAAGAGCTGCTTTAAGATATCAGGCAGATATTCCGCAAAAGTAAACGAACAGATATACCGAACAGGATAAAGAAGTTCTTAAAGAGCGTGTAACTCCAATAAAGGATCTATACATATCAGGACAAACCTTATCAGTGCAAACCGCAAAGAATCTATTGAAATCCGAGATGCTTCTAGCATTTATCCTACTAAACTGTGACCTCAGTAATCCAAAAGAATATACTCAGTATCAGCGCCAGATAGGTACCCTATTCAATCGCAGCAAGGTCTCCGCGTTAACCGACATGATAATAGGAACCATTAATAGATAGGTCAAAGTATTAGCTTCTGTCAATATAAAAGGGCCTGTTAATCTTAGATTAACCTGTCATACCGTAGAATCGGATATTATCTATGAGTACTATCCCTACCACCTGCTCCAACTTTTTAACAGCACTACGTAACAATATTTACATTTGGAACTGCGATTAGGGGTATAGATACTTTTAAGGCGGGGAATAAGCTTGCTGTCATCAAGCAGAATGATCACAAGTCTTTAAAAAATGCCGGTGGTGTGTGCATTCTTATCTCACTCGGTCAAGCCACTAAGATTTAACCTTGTAGTATACGAACTTTCTAGTATTGGTTGGTTTCTGGCACGCTTCGGCAGACTGGATTTATCGACTCTCTGGCTGGGAGGTATCTTCGGTCATCACCTTGAAGCGACTCCACCAGGTAGGACACGCTTGTATAGTTGATTGTGTACTATATCCCTGCACCCCTGACAGTCTCACAGTGGGCCGATGCGCAACTTGTCGCCATGAAAGACAGCGAAAAAGCACCCAGCATCTCCTTCCTCAGAATCATGGCCGGAGGAAGAATGTCAGAGCAATCAGCACTATCCGAAGCCAAGGAAATGCTTGGGCCGGGTACCGATACGAACTCTGCTACGCTAGCTCATATCCTCTACGCCTTATCCTTCAATGAAGCCTTGCAAGCAGATCTAGTCCGAGACTTGGAGGCAGCCGGGTGGCCGACTGATACGTCCGCGCTAGAGGCTATACCGAGACTAGTGGCCGCCGTCAAGGAGGGTATAAGATGGACTGGGGCGACAGCTGCTATGCTTCCACGGATCTTTCCGCGAGGTGGCTATCGACTTGCAGGGAATCGACTTGCAGGGAATCGCCTTCCCGGTGGGGTACGTTGACTGACAACCACTTGTTTTTTGACCTGAGAAGTCTTACTGGTTGTACGTAGATCATGATCGCCAGCTCCCCGATCAGGTACCTCCGCAACGAGGTAGCAGTCCCAGATCCCGAGCGCTACAGATCCGAACGGTGGCTTACCCATGAGAAGAACGATGCTACCTTGCTGCGCGATGACTACTATATCCCTTTTTGCAAGGGGGCTCCCACATGTATCGGCAACCAGTATGTTTTCCTGAGGGCTCATGAGGAGACGAAACAAGACTGACTTGGCGATGGCAGTTTTGCGTATCTGGAGCTTTTCCTGTCGGTGTCGCAAGTGCTGAAGCGGTATTCCCTCCACCCCCGGGAGCCATCGACAGTTACTGTGCGAGATCATGAAGCTGTTCTTCCCGCTCGGGAGGAGTGGGTCGCTGCTGTTCCTGTTCGTCGGCTGGAGGTTGTCTCAGGCGAGCGACGATAGGAGATTCTTCGACCTTTCCTATGACGGTTGCGGAGCTTGGTTGCTTGGATCAGTTGCCGCGAAAGACCAGGCCACTGGTCGCACACTGCGCCTTCGATTATCCATGGGCTACTCTTTCTGCCTTTTGCGAATATATACCTGCTCTTTTTTGTATCAAGCACATACGACCACAGGGTGTGGAAAACAGGGCTTCCCGTCCGCTCAGCCGTACTTAAGCCACACGCCGGGAGGTTAGTAGTTGGGTGGGTGACCACCAGCGAATCCCTTCTGTTGTATGTTTTTTGTATTCTTTATTTCCTAGCAGGAAGGAAGAACTTATAGCTTCGAGTCAAAAAATATGTTATTGGCTTGCACTAAAGAGTGAGCAATCACTTTCCTTTCCTTTAACAAAGACCACATAAGGAACAATAAGACATACAGCATACATCAAATAACAGCAATAAAAAGAACAACAAAACAACTGCAACTGCACTAGCAGTAGCAGCAACGCCAACAGCAGACAATATGACTATAAACTGCCGGGGTTCGGATGCGAGGGCGATCAGGCCAACCTCGGGGCCACGCCCAACCTTTGCAGAGATCGTTGACCTGATCAACCACTCATATCCGAACCCCCGGGCGACTTATTCTCGGCACAGGCGACCATCCAATTCAGGATGTCCCAGATTCCCTGTCGATCCTGTTCATTTGAGTCCCAGCACATCACAATGCGGGAATACTATAATACATCAGGAACCAATATAGATCAACAAGCGCGAAGCAAAAGATCGCTTACCGTGTTGTTCTTATGCAGAATAAAAAAGTGGAATTGAAGTCCATCAGTGAGGACGCCTCAAACACCGAGGCTTTTCCCCTCGTAACCCCTGGCGATCTGGGTTACCCCTACACGACTTTTAGATGCTTGAATACTCAGTACGGCAACTGCAGACATACCCATATAGCCCAGTACTTGGGGGAGACCGGCGCTCAAGGTCTCCGCTCGCTTGGCCTCGACTACGATCAGTTGGCCTGCTGGATCAGCTTGGTCATGATACCAGATGGTGTAATTGGAGACACCCCGAACAGCAATTCTTTCCGATGGAACTTGCTCGTCATGGTGATCTCGAACCCCAACCGCTCCTTCGTGCCCCGATGGGCCTAAGGGGCAGCCTTTCCCGGAGGACGGCACGAAGAACAATGTCGAGCCTTGGCCACCAGAACGGCTCGTTCTGCTCGCTGCCTTCAGTTACCAAAGCCTGGTATTCTAGTTCCTCCACTACGAGAATCATCAGTTCCATATTTTGAATTTTACGACAGGGATATCTTACACAACGAATGTGGAATAGGTATATTCCACTCTGGCCAGATTATGGACACTGACATCCTTGGAATCCCGAAGTAATCCTCGACTTGCTACATTGTGAGCTCGGAGAACTGGATGGTCTTCCATCCGTCCTTGGTGACGAGTCTCTCTGCCAGTTCCTCGATGAGCTTGACGGTGCTGTTCCACCTTTCCAAAGGTATTCCTTGCGGCTCTTTGGACTTTGAGGTGAAAATGTCTTTGATCTTCTTGGCGCCGTCGGCGAGCTTTTGTGAAAGGGCTGTGAGCAGGCATGATGCGATGGGTTAGAGACCTTCGAAATGAAACTTTTCTCGAAAATGGCGCATTCGGTAGAATCGAAATCTCGATGACTGCTGGACGAAGTTTGATCACGAATTCGTGCGTCTGGAAAGAGCAGGTGCGACGGGGGCATCCCGCGCCTGCCTGCTTTGTTCGAACAGCCGCCAAGACAAACGTCTTGACTCGCTGCTACACGTATGAGTCTTGTACTCGCAACGAACACAGTGGGCGTGGATGCAAGAGACAAGTATGCAGGAATGTGTGTCTTGAAGTATGTCGAAGTACGAAGTACACGTCGGCAAGGGATGATTCAATGGATTCCTTAATAGAAGTAAGTCCCACAAAGCAACCCCGCTTCACTGCAACCCAAGATCTTGATACAAAGCCATACTATTCACCAATACCACTTTCTGTATGGCTGCTCTTAACTCTTGTAGGGAGAGAGAAAGCAATGTGTGAATTTGATCGTATGGATGTGGAGGGTCTGGGCGTTGAATTTGACGCGGATCCATTCAAGCAGAAACAATGAAACCGCGTGTTTTCTATATAGAAATTGATTCATAGGTCACGGGTTGCGACACTTTCTCCGGATGTTGTCATCGTGATTAAAATGAGTTCAGTCTTCCAGGGCAATGCGGGTAAACAATGTGATACCGCCCAAGCATCGCCAGAGTTGCCTGTTATGTAGATAGTTCCATAAAATTCATACTTAGATCACTTGATTAACTACAGCTTAACACTATATCCAAAGTGAATAATGTATTAATAAGTGATACCCTCGGCCCTATGAGCCTCAAGGATTCTAATATGCTGTATTGTAGCTATTATCAGGGGCTGGCAACGTTCGAAATTCTTATAGTGGGTCTGCGAAAGTATAGATTTACCTAGTGTCTATGCACTGGGTGTCTTTAAAGATTCCTTGATCTTTACTCCCACGGGCACTGTACACCTCCGAAGCTTTATTCTTGCACCACGCTCCAAGATTGCATTGCTTTCCGATATAGGGGTCAGTGGGACCACCCGCTATAACTGCCCAGCCCTCGCGATACTCAGTATTGATAGTGAGATCATACCTAGTCAGATATCGTTTAAGGAGGATCTCTAGCCAGCGCTTGCTTGTATCTCTTACCCAATCTCAGGGCACTTTAGTTACCCCAGCACAAAGAAGAGAGAAGTCCTGGTGTAAATATATTATAGGCCACTTCGTGTGCCACATTTTTCAGGCAAATATACTCTCGGTTTAGTATACAGTAAACATAGATATCTGCCTTGTGCACCCACCGAGCACGGGGCCGATAGGAACTCTCCGGGTTCCAAAACCCTACCATCGAAGTGTGAGGCTGCTGGAGAAGCATATTTCTCCAACTCGCCTCGGGGCGTAGGTGTGCTGCTTCTTGCTTCGCCGAGGCTATATGGGGGATTCCGCAACGTCCACCGCAGAGTTCGGCGCTTTTCCGGAACCGCGAGTCCAGGCTGATTCGCATAAAACCAGACCAGGTCTTATCCACCACGAGCGGGTTCTTTTGACTCGGTTGCCCGACTGATTCTTTCGTGTTTGGTTCGATGGGGATGTAAAAGAGTATTTGCTGAATCTTGGGAGAGGATTTGATGGACTCAGTTTCTAGCAAGATTAACCCGCCGTGGATGGCGGTTTCTGCCCCGGGCCTGCGATCCGCCTTGAAGAGGAACCACGACAATTATGGATGTAAGCTATCTCAACCTCAGACCCGATCCATTAATCTGACGGCAAACTAGAACCCTGGAGACCATCTGCAGCAGGCCACTCCTTAAGGCATTGCAGGGGACGATGTGGCCAAACTGCGGTACCAGGTCATCACTACTACACGGTTTTACCAGCGAATTCTTAGGGGACGTAGGCGGTAGCGTCACCGGGCCATGATAAATAACTTTGAGCGTTTACCCGTGATGAAGCAATTTCTAGACTTTTGAAATCTATTCTCGTTTCCTGATTTACTCATCGGAGTATTGACCAATGTGATCAATCCGTAGTTCACCAGCTGGCTCACTATCCAAGAGAAATACGCCCATGATGCGTGGAACAACAAGCATTCAATACTTTACTCTGTGAATCTGACAAGCGTAGTCAAAACAGTTTCTGGACACCGGAGCTCATTGACTTGACTCGGCGATTTAAGCCTTATACCAGTATACAATTCTCTCTCTCTCTGCAAGGCTTTTTCTGGAGCATAAAAGCAGGCCAATCGATTGACTCGAATGCTCTAAATACAGAGAACTTAGCTGGATTTTTCTGCTTCCCTTGTTGTTCCAAAGCCTTGGCTATGTTGAAGTTAGCGAAACTCAGAATGTGGTAGCTTGGTCTCAATCGCATGAAACGGCGAACTCTTATCTTGTATTATTCATTATGAAGCTCTTTGACATGGCCAGTTTTCCACTCCCGTCAAGGTTTTCTGCGACCTCTGAGCTATCCTATGAAGATCTTCTCCCAAGAACTTTCGTCGCGGGCCCCTCCGTGATTATTGGGGGGTACACTTAGGACGGAAGAATTGAGGTTGACAAAATAAGAGAGATGACGAAGAGAAAGTGGCAAGCCCAGTGAAAGAAGCAGGAGACAGACAAGCACACCTGAAAAACAAACACAATATACTACATCTCATATATGTGGCATTTTCCTGGTGATTCACTGAAACCTGATATCTTGACGTGCTACCAGGCAACACGATCTTCTCTACCAAACACAACCGTTCCGGTTCCCCCGATCTAATTTCCCCGGATATTACCGACTCTACGACTCAACTACCTCAATCAACACGCTCAAAATAAAAATGTCCATCCTCCCCGCTCTCATAATCGCGATCATAATAGCCGCTATCATAGCCATGTCTTACTTTGGCCCGGAAACCGACCAAGAATTCCAGCCTACCGAAGAGAATTCGTTTTTCGACCGCTTGATTCGCGCTTGCGAGCGTGCCACCTATACATGCTATCAAGTGACCATTCTCCTCCGGGCCATAGCCGACATACTGGTTATTCTACAAGAGATTGCCGAGATGTTGCGGATGATGCACACTGATCGCGATGCTGGACGTCCTGTTGCCCCTTCGCAGGTAGCTGTTAGTACCTATTTTATACTTCCTGGCTATCACGGTTATGGATTAACTGTCTTCTAGTGCCGTGTTGATGCAGATGGGCTTGAGTCTTGTAGTGTTGAGAGGATGGATGTGGTAAGGGAGGAGGTTATATTATGTTGTCTATGCGATGGGGGTGTTGAGGGTGGTGACCGTGACGACCGTGATGACTGCCATGACACCCATAACAGCCCCGACCACAGTAACCACAGAAATCACAGCAAAAGCATCAACACCAGCAACCACAGCGTTGGTCCTCCATCCATTATAACCACTTCAGGCGAGTTTGCACACATGTAATGACATGGCGCAACATATCATCCGGCGGCTTACTAGCTTGTTCTCGAGTATCAATTTGACCCGAACCATCTTCTCCCAGCATATATCACCTGTGAAATCTCAACGCAAGCCTTGTCTGCATTTTCATGTCTACATGTCACCAATAACCAATCTGGACCTGTAACCATCAGGATACCCATTACTAGGCGGTATTGATGTAAGGAACATATACGAGGATGAACAGCACCGTCTCGTGATCGGGCCCCACTAACCCACAAATGGTGCCTTGTAGTGCTCGACCCTTGATTGGCTGATGATATAGTGCGACATGCTCGAAGTAAATGGTATAGGATTCTTCTACTGAATACTCAAGCCGACAGTACAAGACAAGATTATGTTATCTTCCCAATCATCTGCATCGCTTGTCAACTGATAGGGTGACCATCGCCGAGGTACGCTCCTCTCGATACTTCCTTCGAGGATGAATCTGAGCTGGTGGAGAGGATAGCCAAGCTCCGCCTCGATATGGGCTCGGCACTCCTCCCACATCAGGGTTCGGAATCTTCCTTCCACTTCCGCGACTTCGACCGAAGCCTCGTAAGCCATGCATCGGTGTGACCCCAGCGACTACCGTGCATCTTTGTTGCTCTTCATTGCGCATCATACTTCTCGATAGCTCTCATTGCTTCTCATCTTCAAGCCTACATTTGAGGAAGCCTCGCTTTAGCTCCCGGGCTTTGCGCTCCAACACCTTCTCAGCAGCCTCTCACTCGAAACTCCCTAGGCTTCCTTCGTCGTTCCTCAATTTCTTGCCCATTCCGCTCTGTATCTTGGCTTCCCAGCTCTTCCAATCGACGCACAGGAGAGGGATGGGTGGTTGGGGAGGAGAAGCAAACAAAAGTCACGTGAATGTGATAGGTCCTGCATGCATGATGTTTGCTCTATGGCATGCATGCATACATGCAATAAAGCGAACATCGACAGACCAGTCATCACAGTAATCAGCCATCTAGACACGGATGCTTGTGATATCCTTCTCTGAGCCGGCATCCTCTCCCGTCCAGTTGTGGTCACTCGCAGACGGCTGTGATAGTCCGCCCCAGGCTTCCGGTGACCGGATCGTGTAGAGGTACTTGCCGACAAGATATATCACAATGTTCCCAACTGAAAGACTGGCACAATCACCAGTAAAAGTGGAAAGCGGGAGAGAATATCTCCGGTGGTTCTGGCGGTTTTCGGAAGGTCCCTGTGCTCTGATGATGAGTCTATCTAACCTCAATTGTGTTATGGAAATCCAGTCTCGGAGGTCCGGGTTGGCTTTGGTCGACTGCTCGCAGGAAATTTGACAGCCCAAAGCAGTAACTGTATATATTTCAGTGTTTTTATCTATCAAGCACATACGACCACAGGGTGTGGAGAACAGGGCTTCCCGTCCGCTCAGCCGTACTTAAGCCACACGCCGGGAGGTTAGTAGTTGGGTGGGTGACCACCAGCGAATCCCTTCTGTTGTATGTTTTTGCTTTTTTGATTTGTGGACAATTCCATTGATTCTTATCTTCATGCGACCTTGAACCAAAACTGTGCTGTATACCATGCAAATGGCTGGTTGTTGTTGAGTAGTCCCCGTGTGCGGCAATCGCAGCTGCCGAGAGTATGTCCAGCGCACTGCAAATATGACTGGCTTTTGGTTCTAGCGTAGAGCTGTCAGTGCTTTGGGGTTATCATCTTTCTCAGATGAGTCCGTGTGGACCGCAATCAAGAATACTAGAATCACAATGGGTGCTGCGAGAGAGGCTTCTGTATCCTGTAGCAGACAAAGATCAGGATCATTATTGTAAGAAGACTTCCTCGAGGGACCTGGTCTTGGGATATGAACGAGAGACCTAGCCAGACGCTCAGTCAAAGCACAACAAGATATAATAAGGTTAAAATGTTATTCGATGATACACCACTACCTTACACTAGCCTTTCTCGCGTCACCCACGAAGCTTGATATCTTCGCTGTCCTTGTAGGTGTGTTTGTAGGTACCTCCATCCCGATCAGACATCTGGCTAGCCCTGCCGTTGATCAACTCGATGCCTTGTACAGTACCTTAAGTAATCATGCCAAGCAGGCGCAGATGAGGCACGAACACGCATCAACTGTATCTCAGCAGTCCAGGCAGAGGAAGAGAGACTGCAGCAGAAGCAGACGGGGTCCGCGGCCCTGGCTTCACCGATGGGGCCTGCAAGTTTGCGAAGTGCAATGTCTCCAATGGCTCAGTCTCTAACAGGTTCTCGATGTTGTCGTGGAGCGTAGAACGAATGCAGGATTCTGTCTAGAGGAAGTCATAAATCTGTTTGAGGAAGCGTGCAATGCAGTCATTAGGGAAAGATCTTGTGGCTAGCATACTTTGCACAGTCCAAGAAGCTAGCTAGGTAGGCTCATTCATCTAGTCCTAACATAGATCGGGACCTCGGGCCCGTTCCAACTGAGCATTCAGATGCGTGCATAAATATGCCCATCCCACACAGAAAGTGACAGTCAGAATTCAAAGCTTGACCCCCCCCTCGCTACTCAACCTTGATCACCACCTTCCCAAAATGCTTCTGATCCCACAGGTATTGATACGCCTCACGCGCCTGGTCGAACTCAAACACTCGCTGATCCACCACAGGCTTGATATCGCTCGCCTCAATCGCTTGCACCATCTCTAGCATCTGCTCTTTGCTTCCGATCTGGATTCCGCGCACGATCGCAGCAGCTGTCAAGGTATCCAAGATCTGCGGAGGCCGCTCGTCCCCGTTGGTGATACCGCCCACGTAGCCGATCACACTGATGACTCCCTCCATCTTAACGCACTTGAGGCTCTGCTGCACGGTGTTAGGGCCTCCCACCTCAATGACATGGTCTACTCCGTGGCGTGTGAGTTTCCGGGCCGTCTCGCCCCAGTTGGGATCCTCGCGGTAGTTGATGACGTGGTCTGCTCCCAATTCCTTAAGGCGTTGCGCCTTGGCGGGCGAGGAGGTGGTGGCAATGACAGTGGCGCCGGCTGCTTTTGCGAACTTTGCGAACGGAGCATGTGAGCTTCGTACAATCTTTACAAGATAGGGAAAATGGATCAGCGTACCTGAAGCGCAAAGATCGATACGCCCCCCGTCCCCTGGACCAGGACCGTCTGGCCCGGTCGGAGCGGCTTCAGCCCGTACAGCCCGTTCCAGGCCGTCAGTGCCGCGCAGGGCAGGGTGCTGGCCTCGATGGGGGTCAGATTGCGGGGTGCGTGCACCAGGCTCAGCTCATTGAAGACGCGGTACTGCTGCAGGCAGCCGTCCAGGAACCCGCCCAGCCCCGTCTTCTGGGCATCCGCGTTCAGGTCACCGAAGAGGTGGTCCGCCAAGAACAAGGAGGCGACTTGGTCGCCGGAGCGGAAGTGTTTGACCTTTGGTCCCGTTTGCACGACGACTCCGGCGCCGTCGGAGCAGGGGATGAGGTCGCTCTTCGAGGGGAATGGGTACATGTTCTGTTGACTGTTAGTTCGATCTCACGAGTAGATGCTGGGAGAAGGGCGGGGTTATGCACCATAGGAATGCTCGCATCTCGGAAGTTAAGTGAAACGGCCTGGATCTTGACTAAGACCTCGTTCTCTCCCACTGGTGGTAACGGAGCCTCGTGCGTCTCCAGGCAGTCGAACGTGTTGTCGAAGCTGCGGATGACCCATTGCTTGTTTGTTTCGGCAGGCATAGCGATCGATTTGTCTAGGGCGTTTCTTGAGAATATTTATTCTGAGATGACGGAGGGACAATCGACGTCCTTTGGCAGATCCAGGGTATAAATCCCAGAAATCTGGGATACCGATCGCTTGGAAATGAAAAGTCGTTTACGTAGTATGAGCTGACAAATATGACTGGATTCGGTGTCTGAAAGTGTGGGGTTGTGGGGTCGGTTCCAAATGTTCCAACTGGGATACCGATACCAATCCATCGGTTCCATGGAACCTCGCCGACCTCGGGATCCTCGGGCGAAGAACTCAATGCAATCGCGATCTAGTCGAATATCCTTGCCCTGGCTGCAGGCTAAAAGAGCCTCCTATTCCCACTGGTGTCAGCACGCATGCTGGTGGAAAAGTGCATCCATCTTCCATATAAATTCTCAGCCAAGCTTTCGAGACGGGCACATGCGCGAATAGTGTTATAAGCGTCGAACCTATATGTGCGACAGGATGATCGATTTGTCGCTTTAGTTACTCGAGTCTCGCGATCGCTCATCTTCCGTATTGTGTTCGAGGCATTCTCGGAATTGAGAATGGTGTACGCAATCAATTCCAAGGTGAGCTCCGGGACATCTTGGCCGAACTTAGCTCATGGTGACTTCGCAAGACCTTCTTCAATGTTTTCTCTTCATTCCCAGCTTCAAGGTGTTAGAGACTTCATGATCGGGGAAGTGGAGTCGAAAGTGGAGCTGGCCCCGTCTTTTCTCACTTGGCAAATGGGCGGCGCGCACTGCCAGGGGATAATCCTGGGAAAGGAGCTGTTATCATGATCCCCCTTTGCCTTGTCCACCGACGATGTGCGCGATACAGGTATAATGGTCAGGACTTTTGCATAGCGTGTTACTGCGGCATTGAGGAAGGTTTCGACGACTGGGGTGTTGAACCTGCTGCTTGCCAGCATGCACGCTTTCCCAGCACCTAAAAAAGAGACTCGGCCTGACACACTGGAGTCCTCATGCGTGGGTGTGATGAAGTCTCTCATGACGATGAGTTGATTGTTGTAGGGAGATGGATCAAACTGCAAGGCTACAGGGACTAAAATGACCAGGGTAGAAGTCACCTGACGGTGAGGCTAAGAAGCGCCAACCCCTCTTTCAGCTCTCAGCTTTCTTTCCACTCTCTTCATCTTCTCTTCAAAACCCATTGCGAGGTATGCTGTGTTCATCATGGCATCTGTAGCGTTTTCGGGGCCCAATCAGGCATTCAACGTCGGAGACAATTCCGGCAAAACCTCCGCGGAGTTTAATCCTCCTCCAGGTGAGCCAGATCAAATACCTCCCGTCTGTCGAGATAAACATAGCTGACGAGAACTTTACGTAGAGCAATCGGGAACTCCCATGGAGCCTATCTTTACCGTGCCATTGGCACGCAACAATGACTATGTCCCCTGTGGCTCATTGCTTGATGACCTCGAAGAGAAGAGTGCGAGGCCTGCCTCCAAAACAGCGCTTGTGGGCCCGGGCGGTGTCGGGTAGGTCCGCCAATTGTTTCTGCCTCAGGCTCTCAACCTGACATCTTGAAGCAAATCCCAGTTAGCGATCGAATTCGCTCATCGTCTGCGGGAAAGGTCACCGCAGACGTGGATTTTCTGGATCCATGCGAACAACGCAACGCGTCTTGAATCGAGCTACCAAGAAATTGTCGACCGGCTAGGGCTCTCTGGGCCATTGAAGCTTACGGACAATGTTTTTCAGCTCGTAAACAGTTGGCTCCATGATGCAGAGCACGGACGCTGGGTGTTGATATTTGATGGCCTAGACAATGAGGAGCTGCTTCACGAGTCATTTTTCTATGGTCAGTCGAATGATGTAGGCAGTCAAACAAGCACGACGCAGAAGCCGCCCCCGGGATTGTTCCCTCAATGCCCTCACGGAGCAATTGTTCTGACCACGCGAGACGAGGACGTAGCTCTCGAAGCTATGGGCGAGCGTGACATCATTCCTGTCAACCCCATGGATGAATCATCCGGGCTGGCCCTTCTCCGCAAAAAGCTTACCGTCGACACCGCAGAAGAGCAAGACGCCAGGGAGCTTCTCGGAGCACTCGACTTTATGCCACTGGCAATCATTCAAGCGACTGCTTTCATGCAGCAGCAAGCTCCGCGGTACTCCCTAAGCCAATACCTTAAAAAGTTCCAAGAGAGCAGTTATCTTCACGGCCATGAGGCTGGACATCCTCTGCGCGATCACGAAGCCAACAATTCTACCTTGACTACGTGGCAAATCTCCTTCGACTATATCCGTCAGGCTCGACCGTCTGCGGCAGATCTTCTTTCGCTAATGAGCTTCTTCGATCGGCAAGGTATACCGGATATCCTACTCCGAAAGCCAGCACCAGGGGAGAAGAGCCATGCCGGGATCGGTCA
This sequence comes from Aspergillus homomorphus CBS 101889, assembly GCF_003184865.1. Taxonomy (NCBI): domain Eukaryota; kingdom Fungi; phylum Ascomycota; class Eurotiomycetes; order Eurotiales; family Aspergillaceae; genus Aspergillus; species Aspergillus homomorphus. Next base: position 127,171 of record NW_020291930.1, on the reverse strand, counting down.
GGTATTTCCAGCAAGCAAGCCAACAGAAATCGAATCGCACGGCAGTACGCTGCTTGAGACATCCAACAGCGACATTGAAGAGGACATCCGAACGCTCAACAGATTCTCATTCATATCCACCACCCGCGACCCCAAGGTCTTTGAATTGCATAGTCTAGTGCAGCTTGCTATAAATGGCTGGCTCGGTAAAGAGAAACGGAGGTCGCATTTTCATGCAGCGGCCATGGGCCATCTTGACCGCGTATTTCCTTCAACATATGAAGACCAGGAGAGATGCCAGTCCCTGTTCCCTCACCTCAAATTGGTGACGAGCAAGAAACCCAAATTGGGAAAATCCACGCTGACATGGATGTCACTGATTTACAAAGGAGCAATTTTTGCCGGTCTCTATGCGGACTTTGCAGACCTAGTGCAGATGGGATCTACGCTGGGAGCAGCCACACAGGGGATACTCGAGCCGGACCATCCGGTGGTATTTTGGGCGACCGAGATGGCAACATTTGGCCTCAAGTGCATCAGCAGGATGCAGCAGATTGAAATGCAAAAACTGAAACTAGTCGAAGAAAGTCAACGGGAATGGGGAGAGGACGATTCTTTGACGGTAACCGCGATGATCAGCCTTGTGGAGACATACATCATCCAAGGCCAGAAGCGGAAGGCCTACGAGCTAGCTTCGCGTGTATACCGGGCGGCCCAAGAGATAGCGGACGAGCCATTATGTTGCGACGACTATTTCCGGACGCTGGCCCGCATCGAGAAGCTGGGGCGAATATACATGAATCAAGGTCGGTGGCATGATGCCGAACGGTTATTGACGAGCATCGTTCAGACCCGAGAGCAGCTGTGTGGGAGGCTGGATCCCGCCACATGGAAAGCGATGATCCAACTCGCAGAAGTGTATCAAGCACAAGGCCGATGGGCAAACGCGAGCGAGCTCCGCAAACGAGTGCTTGATTTGCAGGAGCAGGAGCAGGAGCAAGAGCTTGGAGAAGACGATCCTGAGAGCATCAAGATCTAGGACCTCCTGCACCAGCACGGGCCATTGGTTGATGACGAGGTCTCCTTGAGACCTTGACGCGGGCATCTGCTGAGACATTCGGAGAGCCACCCCCAAGAAGTGAAATCAAAGTTGCACCAGGAGATTCGCAGCTTGGGACGTGGCGGCAGAGCTTATGGATACGACAAAGTCCAGGTAGGTCGGGCAAAGATTGAGCAGCTATTTCGGTCGGCATCTATCTCTTTCATTTTATTTTCGGGTCTCTCTTGCAATTTACCTTGGACTTGTAATCTCAGATGTTCTCTACAGGGGGTGGTCCGTCTGATAGGATTCTCGCCAACTGACACGGTCAGAATCCTATCTGCTGCTTCAACCTTCTGGATATACCCCCCCTCACACTGGGGATGGATCTAATGTCTCGGGCTTATGTTATATACTCTCTGTCCGATTTAAGTTATCTGCACACGAAATACAAATTATCTTGCTGCTCGTCAATTCCATCCAGCTACAGTAGATGATATGCTGCATAGACCTCGTACTAGCAGCGCTACACACAACCAGAAATCACCTTCCGGACATGATCCAGATACATCTAATCCTTAATATACAGTTATTCCAGCACTACCCCCCTAACTCCCTTCTCTATGGTACACCCCCCTCGCACCCAGTTTATACATTACTAAACCCCCCTACTCCACGCGACCTATCTTGCCCACCTGACCGAGAGAACCCGCCCAGTTCCCAGCATCAAGCCCTAGGTAGTCCACCTTGAGGTGCATACATATCCTTCCCGGACACACACACACACACACACACACACACAAACAATCATTTGCAGCAGTAGGTAGGGAAGGCAACCATCTAATGCAAAGCTCCACCGAACCGGAGTCTCGCTCCTGAGAGCTGAGTGGGCGCACAACCACTAGGCGGTGTGACCAACGCGGATCGACGGCATTAGCGGCAATGGGATACATAAAGCCACAGAAGATAGCGGGAGTGGAAGCGGAGGCGGTCGAAGGAGCCCCTGGAGAGAGGGGGAGGGAGAGGTACTCTCCCCGCCCCAAGGCCAGGGTCGACTCGGAGCTACCCGGAGCTGACAAACAATCCATAACTGATCCCACGGTGGATGGTCATTGGCACGCAATCATTCTAATTCTGGCCCCCAAGCTCCACCCACCACCGGACATCCGCATCCTCATCCTCATCCGTCTTCCCCGTAGCGGGGCTGTTAGACGGTACTTTAGCATTCCCTTTGCTCTCCCATCATTTTAAGTCTACTGATACTGGTAGCGCAGTGCACCCCCCCCCCCCCCCCCCCTCCGCGCCGGCGTCCCTTTCTGTCTTCTACTGTACTGTGCAGTACCCGACAGATATAATAACAGGTCCTGGAGAAAGAAAGGCGTTGATCAATTGAGTAAAAAAAAAAAGGCTTCGCTGAAGGCTAAGGTTAATATGGTATGCTGTACAGAAGATCGATCACGGCTAAACCCTACGTCTAGAGTCTAGAACTGCTCATCCATCAAACCCCACGCCTTCACGCACGACCAATCCTTCGCGGTCTCGATCGCTGCTAGTTCCGCAATCAAGCTCTCGTTCCGCTCGAGGACAAGACACTGTTGCTTCTCGAACGCACCCACCCAGTATAACACCCGCGCCGTCACGCGACCGCCGTGCGCCACAAATGTAACCCCGCGGGGCCAAGGGGCTCCACTGTCATACAGCCATCGCAGTTCCTTCTTCATCCCTTCTTCCATGATATCCGCGCTGAGCACGGCGCTCAGGAACCCTTCCTCTGACTGCCAGGATCGGATGGCCTCGATCCCGCGACAGCGGATTCCGTAGTCCGGGCACCGGAAGATACTGAGCACCAATGCCGGCATGATGCCCGTCTCCGCCGTGACCGCCGGATACTGGCCGCCGAATTTGCTCATCGCCGCTTCCGACGCCGCGATGAGGCTCTCACACTCGAGACACAGACTGGCGGGCCACGGATCGCTTTTATTGTAGAGAGCCACCTTCGCGGCCATGATGCCCTGGCGGCACGCCAGCTTGATCAGTTCTGCTTCGCGCTCTTCCTTCCGGAGCACTCCATCGGTCGGAGTGGATGTGTATTCCTGGGCGCAGAAGCGTTCGAACTGCCACAGAAATTTGTGGAAGTAGGAAAGCAACAGTACTTGTTGGTGTTGTAGGGATGCATAATACTTCTGGAGATCGCTATCGGAGGCCTTGAGATACACCGCGGTGAAGATGCAATTGGCTTGCGTCAGCGGCTTCAATACCTGCTTCGCATGCTCCAGGCTGTGGAAAGGGAGCAGATAGTTATCGTACGGTTGGTTGAACACAAACTGACTGTCAAAGTCTAAGGGATCATCGGTTCCAAAGTAAACCGACGATTCCTGGAATTTCAGGAACGTCTCCACCACGCAATCCTCCACTGCAACCGGGGCGCCCGAAGGGCCATCTACGATCGCGGCGGGACACAATTGCAGTCCCGAGGACTGCCGCCGCAGCTTCATCATCTGCAGGATTCGCAGGCCCCCTTTAAGATGAAAGTCAGCTCGGTTGCGGTTGCCATGCAGCAATTCACAGATGATAAAGAGCAGACAGCATACAAGGATAGTCTCCTGCAGCTGAGGATCCTGTGACATGCGTCGCTTGTTCAGCAGCGCGACGGAGCGACCGGACTGCTCGAGGGCAAATCGATACCAAGTATTCTGCAGATGCGTGGTGCTCTGTCCCGGCCGCGGGATGCAGCCCGTGAGCTCGTTGGCTTGGTTAACAGCCCCCAGCGCGACTACCGCGTGGTACACCGCAGGTTCCTTACAGCACAGCCGGAAGATGACCTGCTGCCAAAGAAAGGAATCATAGAGCCCCACCAAGTGTTGTACGGATCGGTGTTGAAAGAACGAAAGACACCGGCGCTCGTCTGAGGTCACGTTCCACTGCAGTTTGCGGGCCAGGTTGGCAGGAATGGTGAAAATGGGTGTAGTATCTCCGGTTTTGCGGCGACCCCCGGCCGGGGCCAGTCTGTGCCTATCGTATCCATCGCATGTGCGGCCCGAGCCGGTGCACTTCAGACACGCAACAGGAGTTTCGTCGCACTTTACGCGTCGCGCGCTGCGGGATATTAGTCATGGACGTCGCGATGCGCAGATTACGAGCCAGAAGCATGATGTCTTACCGACAAGTGCGGCAGCCCGTGCGAGAGCGTTTGGAGAATGTCTTCTTGCGTTGGGTCAACATGATGGGTTGCGTCTTCCTGGGTTGCGGGAATGCTTGTCTTGCCTCTAAAATTCGCGGGAATTAGGGAATTGGGGGCTTTTGTATTTCGGACCCAACTTTTGTCCGGCGAGGGGATTATCAAGCGTGCAACATGGGTATGTCTGTTAGACGCCAATCATCGTCTCAATACGCGATGGCTTCACTAAATGATGATGCCTCGGGTTCTATTTGTTGATCGGCACAGCGCCGTTGCTGGCCTAATGCAGGAGCGGCTAATCATATTTGATCGAAGTTAGAGTCTTCAGAGTTGTGCAACACACTGACTGAGTTGAAGAAGATGTAGAATATTCAACCCTGTTGGATTTTGTTAGATTGTTTCTAGAAGTGTGTCTCATTCGTCGCTCCATGATTGATCGTTCGTGGAAACGTCTGGGAAAGGGCTGGACGGCCCGGGGCCGGAGGCAAGCGGAAGTTCAATCCAAGGGCGGGATGATCGTGGATCCATGATGGGGCCACAACACTCTGACTCCAGCAACAGCCAATTAGAGCCCACGGTGCCCCCGATGGTGTAGCTTCAAGACTGTCCCGCGGGCATACAATAGCCTAGATTTCGACTTCACGCTGACATTTCAGACCTCCGACGAGTCAGGGATCGGCGGACGTCAGTGCTGTTGCAGCCTGATGTTTCCTTCACTTGACTCAACAAATTGCACTGACAGCAACGCAGTTGCTTATTTCGACGTGGCCGATGCTGGTTTACCAAGTATCCTGTTCCGCCCGGGAGACCGCGTAGATCTACGCGCGCAGCTTCAACTACTAAGGGGTTTGATTTTACGAGTAAGCTGAAGTTTCCGCTTCGTCCGGTGGGTTGAATCCACTCTTTGCAGAGTGATTTTTTTTTCTATTATCGGGAGTGCAGACAACGCTAATCGGCCGAATCACAGGCTTCGAGCGTGAATGAAAGATGGAGCGACACGAGAATACCACGGGCAGTCTCTGCTCGGTCGTTTATGGTTTGCGAGATTGCTCGAGGGGAAAACGTGTGATCGCGACCGTCAGACGGGCTGACGAACAATCTGTGCGACTATCATGTCTGATCATTACATTCAGCTGGGAATTCATCACGGGTGTATGCAGTAAGAAGAACCACTCAATGTCGAGCAATGCTTACTCGACTTGAGCTGCGGTACCAAGTCCATTCGGCTAAGCGATTGCCTGCTCGACGTCATGCTACCGCGGCTGGCACGTCTCTTATATCTTCATCGGGAACATTAAGTCAGCAACTGCAGAAAACCGAGCAAGATTCTGCTTCATGCAGCAGTCTGGCCCTTGAGGATATGAATATGGCGCGCTTTCGATTCATTGGCGAGGATTCGAGGTGTTGGTCCATGAAAGCGACGAAAAAGGCAGCTGCGATGTCGGGTCACGTGACCGACTCGTGCTAGACATCTTTCTGATGGAACTCTTCTCTTGACAAAACTCCCTAGGATACACCTTTCCAGTCAATCTCAATGCCTTTCATCTGATGGAATGCTTTTGCAAGGTTTGCAGCCTGTGGGACATCTATCACAAGGCCTCTCATGCCCCAACTGCTTGGACAGAATGATTCAATTGAGCAGTCGAGGGCCGCCATCGTGGGAGCGCGAAGGAGCCCAAGGGGTTGGTATACTTCCTCTCTATATCCGTGCACTATCATGTGATTGCATACCGACTGTCGATCCAGACGCGCTGACAAGGGTTGTCCTTGTTTTCACGGAAATCTTCATTAGTGCCTGACGGTCAGAGCGCTAGCTGAGTCTGTATTCATGACATTTGACTTTGGCCAGCTGCCTCATTCGCTAGTCCTTACGCAGTTAACTTTGAGTGATATGGCTAGATATAGTTTCTAGACACGCACAACAAATCATTGCGAGCTGTTGGTAGCCATGGCTGGTCCAGGCTTCGCATCTTGTTGACTCGTCGTCTGTGGCAAACGAGCGCGGCTGGTCTTCTTTGTTCTCTTGCGGTTCGTGCAATTTATACTTCCAGGTCTGTTCCGCCTTGACCACATACTACTTCCTTTGTTGACAAAGGTCCCATCTGGAAACCACTCAAACAATAAAACCAAACCATGGTTCTGCGTCGTCTCAACTTTGGTGCAGCCATTCAACGCGCCGTCACCACCTCACAATGGCCGTCTCCTCACGCCCTATAACGTCCATTGTGCTGTTGACTCTTTTTGGCGGACTGGGCGCGCTCATCATGGTGCTGCGACTCTTTCTGCGCAAGTATCGGCGACAGCGGTTCGAAGCAGGCGACTACTGCACTTTCTTTTGTCTTGTGACTCTTCTCTCTTGCGTCGGGTTGCTTACTGCGGTAAGCAGCATCACCTTGGGTCGGGACGCCGTTTTGGAAGCTCAACATCTCACCGATGAACTATTCAACGACCAACTGCTCAAGAATAAGATGCTGGTGGCGCATCAAGCGATCTTTCGTGCCTAGTATGGCTTCCTGGCCTGTCATTTGTGGCTATTGCTGACCGGTCTAGCCTTTGGGGTCAGAAAGCTATTGTCCTCCTGTTCATCTCTCGCGTCCTACAGGGTCTGCCATGGCCCTTCATCTTCGTTCGCATTTCTTGGGCAATCTTGATACTGAGCTTTGGCGCCGTGGAGCTTGAAATGTTTATGGTTTGTGAATACCGCAAGAAGAGTACGAGTCCCCTGCAAAATTCGGGATGTCGAAAACTGATCATGCTTCTAGAGCCTTGTCTTGATCGCGTCCAGCAACTTGTGACATATATCCTTCTCAACGGCCTGACTGACCTGATGCTCATCGCGCTTCCGCTTCCATGGCTGGTTCGCGTGAAAAGGCCCTGGTATCGGTAAGTGATACGCGCTCCACCAAAACCAGGCTTCTAAGCCCCATACCGGATTAATTTAATGAGCCCAGACGCATTCAGCTCATCGCGCTCTTCTCAGTCGGCTTCCTCTGCATCATCGCCACGATCCTTCGAGCCCCGATTCACGGTGACACCCAAGACCTTGTTGGCCAGGGCTACTGGACAGCTGTCGAGTTCCTTTCATCGGCCATCGTCGCCAACTTCCCCACGCTGTACAGCCTGCGCCGCGCCAGGAAGGATGAGACCCCGGTGTACCCTGAGAGCCCATACCCGATGCGGGCTGGGGGTTCGAAATCTCGGTCGGCAACGAGCATCGAGCTTCAGGAAGCGTTGGACATGGATCGTGTGAATAGCAACGCGCGGAGTGCAAATATCACCAGCCAGGCAAGCATCGAGCCGCTGTTCCTGAGCGACCCAGAGAGGGATAGTACTCGGGCTGAGGGGGTACGATCTAGAGTATGAGTCGGGCTTGGTGCTGGGTTTGCTCTTTGGGGAATGTGAGCACAATTGGAATTCGATGTCGTAAGGACTAGATGGTGACAGATATGTTTCTGACTTGATAAGATATATGACATCGGCACAGTCCTAATTTTCACAATTCAAGAGATTACTCTCCATATAATAGTTTTTAATAGAACACATGAAATTATCTGCTGCAGTACAAGTAAGCTTATGTCCATACGGAGCAGCAGCGAGAACTCTTCCTTCTTCAAGGGGCACCTTATTCCTGAGTTTTGATCTAGGCTTAAAGCTCATCACTAGAGAATCGAGATGCTTGCAGTAAGTCCTGCACCCCCAAGGAACGAGGACCAGCATCCGCTTGTGGCCTTGCGGCCTTATGGCCTTTAGGGCAGACAGTGGCAGTGCGGTTGCTACAGTCACATGACTACGATGTGGCTCTCTCATGCCTCATGCAGTAGATAGTCTATCTACATCTACACCACCACACCTTCATCAGCGTCATCGCCCTGCTAGAGCTAACCTCCCACTTCCCATCAACCATTTAACCGCACATAATCACCAAGCGCAGACCCCATCAGCAATCAAAGCACCTCCCGTATCAAACAACCACCACGCCCAAGCGCCATCTCTACCACCCCAAACCCCATAAACTCACCCGATCCCAACCCAGCCAGTTGAAACCGCCATACCAAGCTCGCTCGCCCAAGCTTGCTACACAGTACATCACCCAGCAAACCCCCGTATTGATAGAAGGTTTTTCTCGAGGCACAGTGCATACCATACCGACCGATAATCCCACTGAACAAAAACAAAACAAAGCCCCTCCACCACCACCCACATAGACTATCAAGGTATCACCGGGCAATGGGCAATGGGCAAATGGGCAAATGGGCAATGGGGCAACAGACAGTGAACAAAACAGTCCGTGGAGACCCTAGCTCTTACCGCATACAGAAAAAAGTTGGTCCCCTTCTGCGCACACCTGAAACACTCTAACTCGCCCAGACGGGGCCGTGTATCCGTCTAGCCAGATGCGGTCTTCCAGCCTTGCCTAAAGGCTTGGCTGGGTTTTCTTGGCGGTTTTGTCTCCGCCCTGTTCTTGCCTTGCTTTCCTGAGGGTTCAAACTTCAGTCTGGACTGGACTGGCTGGCTGTCTAGACTCTGGTCTGGAAGTGGGCGGGAGGTGATGATAGTACCTAGATACGGGCCGCTCACAGGGTCTTTGGTAGGAGGTACGGCGGGTGGAATCTACAGATAGATCTGTCCCTTACTTCCGGTTCTAGAGCAGGGCAGCAGCTCTTTGCGTATCTACAAGGTTGTTCATTCGGAGGAAAGTAATGGATCACAGGCAGACCTTCTAATTTTATTAGATGATAATTAACCACTACTGATACAATAACCAATCACCAAAGGAATCGAAAAGTCGGGATCACCCGTCACACCCATCTCTACCATCATCGAGATTCAATCAGTCCAGAGCGCATAGCGTTAGACGTCTTGCTGATAGCCGAGAAGCATCTAGCAAGAAGCACCCTGGGGGATGTTCTTGCACTGCTTCTTCTCCTTGCCACCGTGGATATCAACGCCCTTCCAGGTCCAGTTGGAGCAGGAGCCGGAGCCGCACAGGATGTAGACGGGCTGGGCGCCGCTCTTGACAGAGCCGGTGACGCGGTCGATGGTCACGTCCTTGATGGGGATGCCGTTGGAGGGGTTACCAGTGGGGGAGCCGTTCTTGTAGTCCTGCTCGATGACAATACCGTACTTGGCGATGTTCTCCAGCTGGATGTTGGAGTAGGTGACGTCGCTGACGGAGCCGGTCTCCTTGTAGATGGTCTTGATGCGGACACCGTTGTCGGAGTTGACGATGTGGCTGTCGGTGATGTGCACGCCCTTGACGACGTTGTTGGAACGGCCGCCGATCGAGCCGATCGACAGACCGTGGCCGCCGGAGCAGTAGCCGTTCGAGAAGTTGATGTTCTATTGTGCGTTAGTTGGGGGGGGTGCGTCAAGGACAAAGCGCGATACACACCTCGCCGGAGTTGATGGCCAAGCAGTCGTCCTGGTTGTAGACCTTGGCGCCGCTGATGTAGACGCCATTGGACTCGTTGACGTCGAAGGCGTCGGTGTTGTGGCCACCCTTGTGGTCACCAAGGGAGTTGTCGATGGTCACGCCCTCGATGTGCACATCGTTACCCTGAACGGAGATGGCCTGCACGGGGGTGTTCTTGATGTTCAGGTTCCGGATGTACGAGCTCTGCAGCTTGTGGGCGTACATGAACTTGGGCTTGGTCTTGCCACCGTTGGTGCCTCTGCCGTCCCACCAGCGCTCACCCTGGCCGTCGATAACGGCGCCGTTGGCAGCGGTGAAGGTAACGCCCTTACCACCGAGGCGGATCAGGGGACCCTTCCATTGCTTGTAGCCGAAGGTGGTGGTGCCCTCGAAGGTGACCTATGAATCGGAGTATTTAGTTTAACCTGGTGGTTTGCATGGTGAGATAGGGCAGACGTACGGTGGAGCCCTCCTTGGCGTGGGACAGATCAAGGGTCTCACCGGCGGGGACATTGATGTTCCTCAGCACCGAGTGGGAGCACTTCTTGACACCCGCCTTGGCGGCCGCAGCATCGGTGAAGATGCAGGAGGATCTCTCGACGAGCTCTCTCTCAGCGACATCGACGGGAGCAGGGGCCGCAACGGCGAGGGAGCCGAGTGCGGCCAGAGTAAGGAGATCGAAACGCATGGTGATGGATTAGTGGGATTTCTGATCAACAGAAACGAGTGAAGAAAGAATGACTGAAGGTCTGATCTGATCAACAGAAAGGAAAGAGTGAATGAGGGAGAAAGAGGGAATGTGTGTGTGATGAGAAGGAAAAGCCATGCAGGGGTTCTTGCACCGCTTTATACCCAGCGCCAGGGTGTAGCAACATCTGATGCAGGGGAGAGGATGATGATATCCCTCCCCCACCAGGGTGTCAGTCTCTAACGGTGGCGTGAAGAACGAGCCCTGCTTCTGGCAACCCGACCGTTCATCAGATCCAAATTGCCCATCCCGCAGACGCTCGTCGGGCGACATCGTCATTGCCGGATTATGATTATTTCCTGTTCCTGTTCCTGTTCCTGTGGTGGGTGGGGGGGGGAAGAGCTCGGCAGCTTTCTTTTCGCAGCTTGACCTCGTTCTCCACTGTGGGGCAGCCAAGCGTGAAGTCTCCAAACGGTGCTCGACCAAGCCTAGCAGCTGCCTCGCTTATTTGTCAAGTTTTGAATTCGAATCTATCTCAAGCACAAATGCCAAGGGTCCGAGTCTCCGCAATCCAGGCTACCTCCTGAATTTACCTAATATCGAATGTTCGAATGTTCGACAGCACGGTTCGGCAGAGAGGTCCAAACACGAGAGTCGCAGTCCCCTTCGTCCTGACGCAGTTTCTGTTCCCAACTCCGACACGTCTTACGCATTTTCCCTGCTGCGATGTAATAATCAACTGATCGACCAACCTAACTCGACAACCACCAACAGACAACCACAATCATACCAACCCAATAAATAGCTCGGCTAAAGCGCAGGGTCGGCGGGGCAGATGCAATTTCCGCGGCCCCACGAGCGCCGTCTGAAGCCTCAAGCCACTAAAAAGCTTGTCTGCGCGCGATTGTCGGGAGACCTGCTTGTTCGGGTTATCGCCATTTTGGCCTGACACCCACAGCCCCACGATCCCACAAGCCTGGCTAATTCGGACCAGCGAGCCTGAACCCCTGATTCACAATCGCCCAGCCTGGTGTCCCTTGCTCCGGATGTCCCCGGCAGGGAGGGGGGCAAGCAAACAAGCAAACAAGATCACACAAGCATGATTGCCCAGCAATACCGACGGAGACGTGCCGTGGCATTTCCGGCAACGATAGCCCGATCCCCTTCTTCTTCCGGCTCTTGTCCTCTGGGCACAGCATACCAAGCTCATGCACCGAGTCCTGACTGGATGGAGATGTTCGTCTCCATGCATCCAGACCCTGATGGCACCACTACCAGGTATAACATCCGTCGATATAAGGTTATCCCGGCGGATTGGCGGAAAAAGATCACGGCTTTGCAAATGCGAGGGTGATAGCACACAGCAGGGGCTCGGGCCCCATTGAATAAATTAAAGGTATATTAATTGCCCACCACACAGTGGCACACACACACAGTCTCTTCACTTGTACGGAGAACTACCGACCTGCTAATGTTGCTTCCATCCCAACGTGTCCTCGCATCCCTTGCCTGTCTAAGACAGGAGCAAATGCCGTAGCCTCCGCTCTCTCCGGAACGAGCAGCTACGAATCAGTTCACTTATTTTTGAAGTCACTGCAATTAAACTAGTCTCAGGAATGAGACATCAAGGTAGATGTTGCGGTGTAACTCGGATGCGTGGGATCGCTGACATGTGCCAAGCTGTCTGGACCGGTGGGATTACCCTGACAACCTTGCTGCGATTCCCTGTACTGTACTGTACATAACTAGATAACTACATGAGAAACGGACCTTCATCCCGCTACAGCATCATCCTAGTTACACTGCCAACTCAGCAACACCAAACAGAGCAATCAAACCATCTATAGAGCGTCCCGGGGGAGAACCCCCGGACCCCCCTTTCTTTCAACTTCCTGGTGCACCTCAACCTAAATAAACCAGAGTATAATCCCATCGCCTCGTAACCCAACCCCAACCCTTCCCCAACCTACAACCTATTTATATATTTATTGGCACACTCGCCCACCAAGCCTTAGCGGCCCCCTCATCACGCACGCCAAACGACGTCCTCCCCAGATAACAAAACGGCATGGCCCCCGCCTTCCCCTCCTCGCGCATCTCAAGGAAGAACCGGATCTCGCCGTCGCACGCGATCGACCCGCCGAACGGCGCGGCGTGCGGCTGCTTCGCGCGCTGCTGGCAGAACAGCGTGAGTAGGTGGTCTAGGGCGGCGTCCCAGTCGAAGATCGAGGCGAGGCCTGCGTAGTGGAGGTAGGTTAGGGTTGTGGTGGCGTTTAGGAGGCTGTAGGTGACTTTTGGGGGGCGGTGGGTTGGGGTTGTCGGGCGGTTGGTCGGGGTGATGGTGGTGGTGTAGCTGGTTGGGGTCATTGTGATCTTACCTGTGGTTCTGGATTGTGTGGTTTGGGTTTAGGAGGAAGGGTGTGGTTACAGAGTGGGAGGTGGGGTGGGGGGGAGCGAAGGTGGTTTATATGGATTGTGTGCTTTGTTGGTTCTCGTGGAATAAATTGTGTCTCTTGCTCTAGGGATTGTTGCGTTATTTAGTAATGGCTCTGCGTTCTTTCATCTAGGAATGTGCTTTGTGCTGAGGCTTTGTATCTGATATCACTCATGCATGACTATGCATTTTTTGTAGAAGTCATTGTTCCTGGTATCAACCTACCGGAATATATATATCCCTGAGTGAATCATGAACCAGGACTCAGTACCCCAGCCCTAGTCAGTCTTTCAGACCATGCAGAGCCAGTCTATTACACAATACAGTAGATACAGAATTAACACAACCAGACTACACAATAAAATCAAGTAAACCTACCTCCACGCCAAATTCTCCCTCACCTCAACCCGGAACCCACAAAGCGCCCCAAGCGCCTCAACGGTAGCCCGCCTCACAAATGCCGACCACTACGGCCGCGCCGTGTCGTGATTAAACCGGCACGTCACCTGCCCATCGGGCCAGCAGAACTCCAACAGTGCCTGGCCATGTTTCGGATGGGAACGAGGATACTCACAGTACTGGCGACACCAATCGTTGCAGAAGATCGTGCCGCTGAAGCCGATGGCGTCGGGGTCCTCGACGCGTCGCTCCCGGAACGCTGCTAGCAGGTAGAGCTTGGCGCCTTCCCAATCGAAGGGGACGTCCGGGTCGTTGTGACAGTAGGCTATGCGCGTGTTGATGAGGCCGTAGGGGAGCACGTCGATCACGCGCATATACGGGATGAGCGCTCCCTTCGGGAGAGGGGAGGGGTGGGCGACCACCCGGTAGGGCCCCAGTTCGGGGATGATGGAGGGCATGACTTTATTCTTGGCGAACGGGTGAGGGGTGTATGCTCTGGATATGGAGGTGTCGAGGATGCTGATGTGAGCGGGTTGGCGCAGCAGATGGCTAGATGTTTGGGGAGTATTTATATGCGAACGGTTGCACGGGAAGGTCCCATTGTAGTTCTCCTGGCTTTGGTGCTGTATCCTGAGTTCAAGGTCATAGTGGTGTCTGCCCTGGAACTTTTGTGGTTGTCCCGACTTGTTTGGTTCAATGGGCTGCCCACAAAGAAAGGTTTCGTCTTTGACGGCCAGTCTATGGGAGCTTTCCATCAACTGCTGGAGAGTCTCCGCCCAGCATTACAGATGCATTGCCCATGTTGATATATATTCACGTGTGAGTAGTCTGAGTAATACCCCGATAGATCAGCCATTGTCGTAAGACAACCCCGACAGCACAAGAATGTGCTTTTCTGGACAATGATAGAAAGAGGATACTCGGCGTAGACAGCCCCTTAATAAGACTGCCATAATCATGAATCTTGATGCAGAGGCAACGCAGAGTAACTCGAAGGAGAGAGATCACTTGAAATGTGTAAAAGAATCAAAGGTCAGCTTGCAATGCGAAGGCATCGTGCCAAGAAATCGAGAATCCTATGGGCAGACACCGTTCTGCCACTCCCTACCGCCTGTTCGCGGCGGCACTCAAAGTCGTTGTCAAAGCGGCTCCCTTGCCGCTTTTGTGGTGTCGCTCCTAGGCTGACAGGTTGCAGGCAGCAAGGCCTTGAAAAGAATATATACCTAAGTATGGCGCAGTATCTACTTTCCAATGGAGCTCTACTACTCCTCTTACTCATGTTGTTCGCGTGTAAGAAGAAATTAAGATTTTCTTTATTTCTATCAAGATGACTGCTGGCGGTCTATTGCAATGCCAGAGCACCCGCGGTTAGATACATTCAACTAGAATGGGTAAGCGCACTTGTATCCGTGTATTATCTGTTGTGCGCTTCAAAAATAGATAGCGTCCGTTTGTCTGAATTGCTCGCGAACCTCCATTGATAGTGGGCGTAGAGAAAGACCAGGGCTAGGTAGCCAGGTGCGCGTAAGTCAATTGTGCCCAGCGAAGAGTGTTGTAATATAAAGAGCCTTGTATGCCGCCGAGAGAACGAGGATGCGTGGAAACTGATTGGCCTCGGGTTTCGAGTGTGCTCAACGAGCAGTTTCTGACCGTTGAGGTCGATGACCATTTCCACTCATTAGGAGGCATGGTAAGCAGCTATTCGCTACGCTCCATCTCACTTGCACCGCGAGTCTGGAAGAGTTGTATCCGACCATCGCAGGCCTAATGTAGCACGGTCGTCAGGAGCAGCGCTGTGCAGACTCCGAGGCACTCGTCACGCAAGAAGGCAAGCACCAAAAATGGTTCGGCCGCGTGAAATGGTGCCAAAAAAGAAAGATCACAGAGAGCGACCTCGTATATGAAATCACCCCTTTGAATGTTCCATCAACTGCATAACTTTCTTCAGAGAAACCGGCTTCGTGACAAAGACATCAACACCAGCTGCGTAGGCCTTCGCAACATCCTCCTTCGACCCCAAACCAGTAAGCGCAATAATCTTAGCAGGAGAGGTAGTCTTGCGCTCTGTTTCAATCACGCGAATCGCTCTGGTAGCCTCGAATCCGTCCATAACGGGCATCGAGATATCTATTTGAGGTTAGAAGTTGCTCTCCGACCGGCTGAGGAGACGAGGAGCGGATGACACTCACCCATAAATATGTAATGATAGCCCTCGGGCATTGACCCAACAGCGTCGACGGCCTCTTTGCCGTTCATAGCTTCGTGTACGTGGATCGGTTGTCTCCGACCCACAATCCGCCGTAGAAGCGACATGTTCACCGGGTTGTCTTCGACTAGCAAGACCCGGGGTATCTCTTCGGAGGGATCAGAGGGTGTTGTTGGTGTAAAGGAAGAGTTTCCATTTTGATCTGTTTGTGCGTCGGCTTTTAACTGAGAGATGTAAGGTCCAATTTCCAGACGCGGCCTTGACAACGGCTCGGAGGGCTTCATCGTAGATGCTGAAGTTGATGATGTTGCTGGACGTAAAGCAAGGTCTTGTTGATTGTACGGGTCAGGGGGTGCCTCAATGCCGATACCAATCTCACATGCGATCGGTGACGACGATGCATCCTCGTTGCTATGTGGTTGATGTGAGGCCTGCAAACAGCACTGAATCGTTCTGGCTAATCGGTAGGGGCCACAAGGGAGACTCAGCAGCTCGATACGTGCACGGATATGACTTAACATAGTAGATTTTAAGTATGTAGGACGCCTCTCACGATGCAGAACGAGCAAGGTCGATCGTTCAGATAGCCCGCTGATGCGGTGCAATTCTGCCTCGTCGACAATTACCAAATCCGCAGCGAGATCGGGTGACCATGGGTGGAGCGGTATCCCATACCAATCCGTTAAGTAATTTGTGATCGCGCGCGCAGAAGCTGCATCTTCTGGCTGTACGAAACAAACTGTTTTGCCCGCTATTTCTTTCTTCACGCCATCGATAATGCCTTCGGAGTTGTGGAGTAGTGGGTCGTCAAGCGCAGCTGCTGTCTCCGTGCGCTCATGTGGCTCGGGTCGCGTGAGAGGGATCGAGATCTTAACTACCGTGCCCGCCCCCAATTGACTCTTGATCTTGATCTTGCCTTTCAACGAACGCACGATGCTGTTCACGAGGGACAAACCAAGACCGGTTCCGGGGGATAGAGGGTCTTCTTGCATGAAGGGTGTAAAGAGGTGATACCGTAGATAATCACTAGAAATGCCCCGACCGGTATCGGATACGGTGAGAAGCAGGGTGTCGAGTCCATCACGAGAAGAATTTTTGCTTTCCTTCTGGATCTCCAAATGCACGGAGATAGACCCAGTTCGGGTATATTTAAGAGCATTGCCAAAGACGTTCATGACAATGCGCCGCAAGGCCCCAGGCTCTAGAACGAAAATCCAGTCATTCATGCTGACATCCAGGGTAATATCCACAGGCTCGAAGTTGCCACCGGAGATTTCCTCTGAAGGGGTGGCCGGCTTAGACGTTGACGAATCGCCTGAGTGGGCCATGTTGAGGTGATTGGCTCCGGCGCAGATACTCTCGATCGCATCCTCGACGATCGTTACAACGTCAGCCACTTTCAAAATGAAGAGCGATCGTGGACCTGCATGCGTGGTAGCGGTTACCCTGTCCTCGTGTGACAATGCCGGACCGCCAACACGAGCTTTCCGCCTGAAGGAGTTGATTTTGCTAAAATCGAGAATCTGTTCAAATGTATCTAAAAGAGTTTGACTACACGCACGAATGGTGTCCAAGAGCAACCTCGCTGAGTTGGACATCGACTGTTCCGCGAGAAACTCGACTGCGGCTAGAATTCCATGTAAAGGGCTTCGCAGTTCATGCCTAGATTTTATCTAGTCAGTCAGAGAATTCGGAAGTCGCTGAAGGTAACACTCACGAGATGCTGCTTATGAAATCACCCTTCTTCTTGTCTGCTTCTTGACTCCGGATACGACTGTCCTCGGTCATCAACGAAGAACAAAACCCAAGCACACCACCCAGTTCTACATGGGGGCTGAAAATTCGGGTCTCCACGGAACTCCAGCAGAAACATCCGCCGAACCATCGTGAGTTCGTTGCATCCCACAGAGGAGCAAATATAATGCGTGTGGCTCTAGGAAAGTAGGTCTGCAAAAGATCTAAGTCCCTTCGGTTTAGTGAACCTTGACCCCGCGGATGAAGCATTGATGGCATTTGAAAAGCCGATTGGGTACTTGTCTGCGAAGCAGTCTCGTCGTCAGACGAGAAAGCTGTTCCATCGCGGTGAAAATACCACAGGGCTCCTTTACAAAAGCGCTGAATCATCCGCCGTAGGAACCGGCGACTCATCTGCTGTGCGGGAATCAAATCGTGCTCATTTCCCCAAGCCGAGCCATGACAGTCTCGTGTCGAAATGGCCCAGGTAGTAGCTTCAAGTCGTGGTGCCCCGGAAACTTCTGCGGGTGTTTCTTCCTCCTCGTCAACGTCAAAGCTGTCTCTGGCAGAGAAGATAACGACGCCTCCTTCTTCTCCAAGAATAAGACTCTCACGCATGATATTCGCAGCGCGTTGGAAGGTCTCGTGCCTCTTGCCGGGCGATGAAGTATGTGATTTTGAGTTCGGCTGAGGAGATGAGTCCCCGTGTCTATTGGACTTCGGCGACACGGAATCCGAGGATGAGAGGAGATTG
Source organism: Aspergillus homomorphus CBS 101889 (assembly GCF_003184865.1). Taxonomy (NCBI): domain Eukaryota; kingdom Fungi; phylum Ascomycota; class Eurotiomycetes; order Eurotiales; family Aspergillaceae; genus Aspergillus; species Aspergillus homomorphus. Next base: position 109,347 of record NW_020291930.1, on the reverse strand, counting down.
TCTTGCACCGGACTTATTGCCCTTGGAGAAGACTTTGCATGTCGCGAGAGAAGCTTGACATCAACTTTCGGAGATAGGTTGGGCGGAGGGCTGGGAGTGCGCGATCGATCCATGTCGGAAGGGCTCGCGCTTCTTGGAATGGCTGCGGTGGAAGACTCCTCGTGACCATGGTTCTGAACAAACGAGTTGAGGCCGGAGAGGACTTTCATCAAACGAGTGCTTTCGAGCGATTGGCGTGATGTCTCCAAGTACTCCATGACTGCGGTGGCTATGACCCCTAAGTTTTCCTTGTGAGAAGCCGTCAACGTGAGATTTGGGCGTGGATCGATGACATATAAGCTCCCAATGTTGATGCCATTGCTCGTCGTCAAGGGTGTGCCGGCATAGTAGCGGAAGAACGGTGAACCATAGACACAAGGTATCTGGCAGTACTTGGGATGCTGTTGCAGGTCATCGACAACGAAGAAAGGATACTTATCCTGCGTAGTTGGGTACAGGGTTATCGTTTTCTAGTGCAGGTCAATGGGAGTGTTCAAGCCAAGAGAAATGAATCGCGTGGATAAATACCTCGCATAGGGTGCCAGCCAGAGGACCCCGAGAGCAACCCATCCAAAGTCCATCGCCATCATCTTCATAGAGGGCGTTGTCCCCGAGATTCAACGAGCGAGAGGCCTCAGCGACGACATATAGCGTTTCGCGATCAATCAAGCTGGGGAAAAGGTTAGCGCCGTAATCACATGCGCAGCAGGCACTTGCGATAATCTCAAGTCACGGCATGAGAACAAGCAGCGTGAACTTGAAGAAGCTGAAAAGAGGGGAATGCCTTTCAACGTACCTGATAATCGCGCGTTGAACGCCTACTTTGACCGCGGCCAACTGGGTCAGGGCAGTAAGGACGAGGTTTGGACTGGTTCCACCTAGCACACATGGCGAGCTGAGTGGATCAGTGCTGGCGGTCGCAGGAAGCAGGGCTGGGTTGTCAGGCTGGAAATAATGAAATAATTCCCTGGCGCGACGGTCTGCTTCGTGCTCTTCCTGCTGGGAAGAAGCTGGGGAGGCCAAATCCTCCATCGCGTCGACAGCTCAGGCCGGGGTCAACCTGCGGCTGGCTGGGCGATACTGCGATACTTCAAGCTTCTGTCTGGCTGTCCGTCTCGTAAGATTTCTTTATTGTTCCCGTTCCCTTCAGTCCATTTTGTTCTGCGGGTTCTGTCATGCGCGGGTGGTAAAACTCAGAGAGGATCATTTCACGACGCAGTCACCATTGAGAAATGGAAACTGGAATAATTGCAGTGTGGGGCGAGAAATCCGCCTCCCCAACTTCCAAGTTTTTTCGCCATCGATGAAGTTTCAAGCGGCGGGCAGTTGCGTCACATGCTGTCCTGCAAAGGCTAGCACGTCCCTATCGGGCATAAGCGCGCTTGGTCCACAGGTGTGTGGCGGAGTTCTAGAACCTGTTGAGCCCGATCACCGCCTCCCCGCATGGGGCCATTCTGCCGGTCTTATCTCTGCCCTGCAAATCATCCTGTAGATCTGATCTTCATGCATCTAATTCGAGGCTTAGATCAACATCCTCTGCTGTCCTGCGAGAATGAGTGCGGATACATCAGGACTCTCTCAGTCTCATTGCATCAACCTTTGCCTGCTGATAGACCCCCTTTGATCTCATATTTGCTTGTTTGTCATATCCGAGCAGCAGGCGGTGCGGGAAACCTAGCCACCTACCTCATAGGGTCTTGCATCCGTGGGATCACATCGTCCCTCGCGCTGATCGAAGTTCTAGATCAATCCCCGATATAAGCTTAATGTATTTTGGGAAGAAAGGCATGCTTTGACACGCAGGGTAAGCGGTGAGATGACTTCTTCCCCTTCCGCCAGAAAACATTCCTCCATTGTATGGCTGTGGAGTATCGCTAACGCCTTTCAAGTTATTCGCGTTTGCGACAGCACAAACCCATACGCAGTGGTAGTACGCCTGTATCGGGTTTATAAAGTTGAAGTATCTCTCGCACTGTGAGAATACACTCCGTCAAATTCGATATCCTTCGTGGCGAAATATTCTCTTCCGCGCTATCGCCGAAGGATCCGCTGGATACTTAACAATCCCAATTATAACTGAGCTATAGCGATCTCGACCAGCTCCACTGCCGAAATGACCCCCTCTCTCTTCCACTCGGACTTTCCCCAGCCCGCACTTTGGTGACCAATCTCCTGGCGGCAGCACCACTGTTATCATCTACAGTTCTGTCCCCCGCAGATCGGACCAATCACATCGCGTCGCTTCAAAGTGCAGATCGCTCGCCGATGCCGGAAGCACCGACCATCGAACCCACAGCTACAACATCAGTGTGGAGCAAATTCGATAGTTCGTCGTCCATCTTGCCTCTCTGTAAGTCGAGTCTAATGCGGAAATATGGCCTTTGCATGTCACTCTCGCAGTTCGAGGCGTCGCGCTCGGGAATATGATCCGTCTCGATCGTTCTAGCCCGTCTTCGGGTTGTTTTGCGCCGGTTCAGTGCGGCTGGTGTCTTTGACGGCACGGACAGAGAACGAGCACGGTTTGAGATAGCCAAAGCATGAGTTCTGGAGCGGGAACGTGGCGCAGGGTTCCGACGACATATCCAGACGGAAGGATCGGGCTCATGGTCATCGGAATCGCGTGGTTCGAACAGGAGATGGCACCATGCATCTTTCGGCCGAAGCAGCGGCGCCGCTATTGAACCTTCGGGTATTTTTAGCCACTGATCCAGTGCTTTACAAGTAACATACAATTCAGAAGATGGAAGAGTTGGAAAACAAGAATCGTGTATGATACCCAAAGCGGGGTCTAAGTTATGGCTGAACGCTTCATGGAACTACAAGTGCGGCTTCAATGACAATGGAGGGGAGTGGGTTACCTGGATTTCCGGCATCTGGCTTCAAGAACCATCTTCCATAGCCTCGCAGTTCGTTTTACGGTCCGACGCCTTGCAGTTCCCGCAGATGCCTCGGAACTTGTTCGGCACATGGATAGACACGGGGAACTTGCGCTCCTCGGATGGGATCTGCGTGCAGGGGCGCACAGGCCGGATCCCTCTCGATTGGATCAGGATGGCCTCGATGATCGGCTTGTGGTTGACGTTGTCGGGACGAATGCGGCCCTGAATGAACTCCACGCCGTCTCCTTTCATGCTGCATAGTGGCTCGCCCACACCCGTCACTCGTGGGCATATGTATTTGTCCACCTTACACTTAGATATCACCGGATTGCTACCACCTCCCGCTGACAAGCCAGGGTTGACCTGCTCGAGGGCGGCGCTAATCTCGGTAAAAAGTTCGGCGCTCTCGGACTCGGACATCGTGGTACTGTGGTGTCAAAGTGTGTTGTCGTGGATACCAATGGCCCGGGGTGGGGGGGAGGGGTTGGCGAGGGCTACCAAGGCAGGTACTGTGCGCCTTAAATAGTCGACCTTTGGCCTTAGTCCTGAGAATTCTAGAAGAGATAAGAGCATCGTGAAACTATCAGGGACAAAGACATCGAGCACAAAGCATCGTTTGCTTCTAGCGAAGAAGAGCAGAAAGGTTACCCTGGCATAATTAAGCACTTTCCGTCAGAAGAGTAGTCCCGCATCAGACAATTAACGGTGGTTAAGTAATCCGAGAGACCAGAGCGCAATGACTTTCATTCTCTTGGGGACAGAAAAAGACAATGAGCTATGTCGATTCCTGCGACATTCTTGAGCGTGGGGCCCCTGGATCTTCCATAGGAAAGGATGAAGTAGCGAGAGAGTCATTCATCCTACCGGCTTAACAAAGCCATTGTGCGCGTTCGAGCAAGAAAGAAGACGGACGTCGCTTTGTTCTTCCGAGGTCAGCATGAGCGACCGTGGGTCATGGTTTGGCATGCAGGCGCTAGCACTTGGGTTCGACACCTGATATCTCAGGCGTACCAGAAATGGCTCGGCATGAGGGTGGAAAAATAATGTCACCACAATTGGCGTGAGGACTCTTTGTGTACCTCGCTCAGATGATGACAGCACCTAGATGATTGAATATGGCGGACAAGGCGCATATATAGAATTGACGAATATGTAGTTAGACTATGAGCAAAGATGACAAGGCCACCAGATCAACTGCACTACGCATCATGCACAGCAATACCGCCACCTAGCCTCAAAATGTTACTCACAGCCTCGCCACATTCTGCCCCATTGCCCAAGCCAATAGCGGATCACCAAGAAACCGCTGCATATCCTCCCTCTCCATGGAGACGCGAAATTCCCAGGGCGCCATCCTCGTCGGTGCCGGCAGCACCCAGCACTGTCCGTTTGTCCGGAAATCAGGCACGTCAAATCCCACAATACGTCCAAGCACTTTCCCAAAGTCAATATCCGACAGATTCATCAACCGCATGTTGCTGTAGCCGAATTGGTTGTCACTGGGATAATCAGATCGCCAGTCGGGGCTGATTTGTTTCTCGCGGATAAGATCGCGGATGTATCTATCGTCTACCTTAGTGTAAGTCTTGTAAGCACGGAAGGTGAGGTCGGCGAGAAGAGCGAGGTCGTAGGTGCTTATTCCGGGGATTCGTCTGTACATTTCTGGGGAATTGTCCTGGGAGTCGGCGGCCACAGTCTTTACGGGTGAGTTGATGACGGGAGAGAGGGGGGCCGATGCGGCGACGGGGGCGAGGGCGTTTCCGATGTATTCCAGAGGCAGAAGGCCTCGTGACTTATGTCGGAGCTCGATCATCATCACCATTGAGGTCTCATGTGGTTGGGGTGAGTGCTGGGGTTGGTGGTAGTGAGATCGCATCCAACAGAGCCACATCAAGGCTGCGGCTACATCGTTATCTGAGAAGATCGGAGGCGCTTGACTCTTCTCCGGGGAGCCTGGGTCGACGTTTCGAGCCACAGATCCGAGCATATCTGCTGTGATAGCTATGCAAGCCTCTTTAAGACGACAGATTGCCTCAAAGGGAATCGTTATGAGCTCAACCGCAATTCTATCGCCAGTGATATCGACTGTCTTCTTTGGGCTGGAGAAAATTTCAACCCGTCTTCCAGTTCCTGGCATGCTCCCCACTTGTTTTCCCAGTTTGATAATCCGTTGGCGACAGTCGGTGTCAACGGATTGAAGTGAGACCTGCCCAGTAAGTTTCGGGCTCTGACAACAGGCCGCCAGAGCACGGAGGATAATGTACAATCCGATCGCATCGTGGAACAAATGGTGATGGCAGACGCCCAGCACGATCCCATCGTCAAAGACGTTCGCCTGCCAGCGAAGCCCGGGTGTGCGTTCCCTGTCGACTGCATCTAGCGGGACGGGTCGGTACTTGGCTTGTGACAAGTCGCGGCCTGTCACACGGCGCGAGCGGGCGCTCTTCGGGCGATAGAAATACTCTCCAGTATGCATGCATATCAGGAAAAGAGGATAGTCTTCGAGACTCGTAGCTGTCGGCGGTCGCACTTCGAATCTGTTGGCTTTTCCGTTTGATTGCGAGGCAGGACAGACATCTCCCGCAAGGATGGGGTTCTGTGCGATTAACAAGTCTAATCCATTCTCGAGGATCGAAACATCTGTGATTGGTGATCTGGTTGCAAAGTAGAAAAAACACGTCATATGAAGCCGTGGCAACAGGTGGTCTAACGGAGTCAGCGGGAAGGGGTTAAAGGCTGGAGGTACTATATCGCCGCATTCGAGCATATTGAAGATATTTCCAAGGCGTATGTCTGTCTATAAAACAGTTAATAAGGTCTTCTGCGGAGTAGTTGCAGATTCTGAACATCCATGGATTGCACCTTCCAACGACTTATAAGCATATAAGCGTTGAGGCGCCATGCTGTTATCACAGTTCAAAAACGCTCCTTGCTTTCCTGTCAGTCGGCTGATGAGGTGTCGGGTAGTTTTTTGAAGGTATTACTAAAGCATAGTGGTGTTGACAGTACACTGCATCGGTATGTGCAGTGGATAAATGCTCCTTTTGTCAAGGATCAGCTCGACCTTGTGACAAGTGACGACCATATTCTGACATCTCTGCTATGTGTGACTTGGAAAGTATCACGGCGGAGTATTCTATACCATGCGCAACCTACTAGCACTTAGGATCTCGCCTGGTTTTTATATCTTTTTAAAGATGGAGCACGAGTATATATTCATCAAGAAAAACTTGGAACGACAGGACGGAGTTGAATTTGATTTGATTTCTGACCAGCAAGGTTAACTGAAATTGGAATCGCGCGCTCAACAATTCTAGCTGAGTACAAGAGGAATCTTCATTATCCTGCCTGTAATAAGGGTCTTTATCTCCGAACCAGTTTTCTGGACCTGCACAATGATAGAAGGCTGAATTGTTGATGCCAAGCAGCTGAGGCAGTGATGTTTGTTGTCTTTGTTGCGGCTAGAAGGCGGTCGGAGTCCTGCCGCTCGGTTACGGCCACGACAGCTTTGGAAAATCCTGCACCAGAAACGGGATGAATAGACCAGACTCCCTCAATAAGGAACTGTTCAATTCTCCAGGCTGAAGCAATGCAGGGACTCGTGATGGGTTTTCGTCTGTATTTTCGCCTAGGTTCCTACTTGGATGCTATAGGAAATGATTCTGTTCGTGCTATGTGATGCTATGATGTCTTTTAGCTGAATTAATATCATTTTCTTGCAGTCACCAAGTAGTGCACTAACAGGGTACCAATTGACCATTATGCAATTTGTTGACAGCTAGATCTGCTTCTACCCAAGGTCCTTACAAACAGCCTTGGTAGATAGGACCACTTGACAGGGAATCGCCGGTGTCGTTGGTCTCTCTGTTCGGCTGGTCAATGAGTGAGTACCTGATCAGCTTACCAGGGCATGCATGCATTTTGATATCCAGATACTAATACTTTCCTCAGCCCCAGCACAGTGCTCGAGTAATACCTCATGAACTATCCCTTGCTGGATACAGCCTATACACCGACTGAGCATGTTGCTTGCTCCTCATTACAGCTTGTATCGCAGTGTTCAGCTTCAAGAGATGACCCCGTCCCCAGCCACAGACCTTCCAATAAGTGACAATACCATCACAGGTTTGCAGCGGCGCAGCCTGCGCCGCAGGCAGCCACCGCAGGCAGCCGGCTCCCTCAGGCCTCAACTTCAGGCCACCACTTTGGCGGCCTAAGGCAATAACGTCGGGTCCGTTATCATCAAGCATTTGCTATCTGGCACTTCCAACTAGATACCTACGATGGCCGAACGGCCTAGGCCCATGTCCTCTCACGTTGCTCGCAGTAGCTTGGGACACTCGTGGACCTCGCTCGTTCGAATCTCGCTCAGACCGCTATCTGTTCGAGATTCTGATGCCGGCAGTGCAGCCTTCCTAGTAGTACGGCCTTGCTGATTCAATTCAGTGGGTTAGACGCGGTCCGCCAGCCCGTTGTCGCAGATGTACGGAGGCGGTTTGACACAGACATAATGGGATCTCCCTAAACTGGTTCTGGCACCTTTTTTTCTGATTTTGGCTATTACTCCTCTAGGCGGGCATAAAGCTATACAGAAGAGGTTCCAGCGCGTTTCTGAGGATGGTTGAGGAGTTGCATTCTTGTTGACTTACGATCGTCAGCATCTCGATGCGTGAAGTGCGGTTTCGATTGCCGGGGTCAACTTGAAGCTATTCTGGAACGCTTGTTTTTCTATATCAGGTGAGATACTGGATGATGAAGCTGTGGGTGTTCGAGGCAGCGTGGCCATCTCTGTCCGACTATGCCTGAAGCCATTCATCGCGTCCTGATCAAGGCCAATCCATCGCTTTACCGTAGTCTCCATGTTGAGAAGCGCAACTTTCCATTCTCCACCTACCACCACATTCACCCATCCAGATTCCTCCCACTCCACCACTTCCTCTTTCAGCTCGCTCTGAAGCTATTCCAGATCATTCGCAATTCTCTAGCACCCACGCTTTGAAGCCTTCCAAAGGCCAAGATACCCATCGTTCCCCTCTTTTGAATCACCACCGAATTCAGAGCACACCGCACCAAACCATTATTCTACATTAATCTCGAGGGAATTACAACCGACCATAAATGATCTAAATGTTCGTCACTCAGTAGTTTGCTTCATTTGTTTTACGTGCACTCTTCGACCTAGGATTGGGTACACATCTTCGCCCCATCTGTTGGCAGTCACGTGTCAGTGTAAGCGTTGCTCTCCTGCTTCCGTGTCTCCCATAGCCGACCGACAAGGTAAGCAAGAGCTTCTTTCAGTACATCTCCCACACCAACCCCGTTGCTGGTCGTCATCGAAATGTTATGAACTCCTGACGTTTTCGCAACAATGCTTATCTTATCGCTCCTTTATACGCCCCGCATACCGCGTCATTCTGCCCGCAGTTACGATAAGATAACCGCCGACCCCGCATTCCCCTGGCGCAGCGGCGCTGTACCACAGATCGCCCGAAGCTTCATATCTTATCGAATGGGGAACCAGACAGTTGCTGTGATGTCGATATGACCGAGCCAAGCTTCCAGGCTTCTGTATGCGTCGATGCGACCGTGCGCTTAGGCAGTGTTCATGATTCCGTGGCCGGCTTGCTGACCTCAGGATGCGTGGTTCACAATACTGAGGCATTCGACTGGCTCGACTGTGCCCTTCCAAGTTTGACCAATTTCTTGCTAAAATGTTCTTGGTATTCCACTCCCGTGCTATCATGCTGTTAGATGTTTGCGCATTGCAAAATTATGGCTGTGCAGCCTCAGCCTCTTCGACGCGCAGGTGATTAGCGGCTAAGTCAGCGCTTGCAGGGGATGTTTCAGTGTCGCGCTCTGACTTGCATCTCCTCAAAAGTCTAGCCTTCTCTCATCGATGTCGCCCCCTATCTGACCCTTCTCCTTGTCACACACCTATACTGAGGTGTCCAGTTCAATATGGCCGACCCCTTCTCTACCGCGGTCAACGCGTTCGGTGTTATCTCGCTTGGCATCACGGTTTGCCAGAGTCTCATATCATACTACGGCCCCTACAAAGCTTTCGATGAGGAGATCTCTGACTTTATTACAAGGGTAGAGAGCTTGTCTGGTACTTTGGAGACACTCGACCATCAGTTCAAAGACGGAAAGAATCCGGGTCTGGAAGAGACAACCAAGAATGTCAGCCTCGTGAACGACAGTATCTTGCGCTGTGGTCAGGGTCTACACAAACTGAAGATCATGTTAGCAAAGTGTAGGCGTGTTACTGAGCCAGCAGAGGAGTCAATTGCAGATAAGCTCCACCTGAAGAGAATGCTTTACCCCCTTCGACGAGACACAATCAAAGATATGGTTTGCACGGTCGCAGGATTGCAGGACAACCTGACGATGGCGTTACAGTCGCAAACAATGCAAGTCTTCTCTGATACAAGTATCATTAGTATTGAGCTAATTCCGTCGTTCCCTGCTAGAGCGATGATGAGCGTACAGATTGCGCAACTAAAGGTGCTCGAACGAACGTCCAAAGCTACCGCTGTTGAGACGCGCAGTCTGCTAGATAGCAACGATCGCCTCCAATGTGGGCAGCACTCGATTGAGAGCTGGATTACATCAATCGACAGAAGGCTACAGTCCATGGTACAAGATGACTCCACTCATACTATAAGCGAGCTGGGCTAACATGCTCAGGAATCGACCTTGGTCAAATTCAGGACAAGGCCGGTTCTGGAACCTGCGCTTTTGAGCTCACTGCTCGATACGGACAAGAAAGTTGGGGAGAGGCTGCAACAGGTTTCGCAAATGACACCAAATCGGAGGCGATTACAGCGTCGAGGTTGTACCTGCAGAAGCCCGGGTCAGAGCTCGTGGCCTATAAGGTCATTGGACGTTACAATTCGCTCAGCAATTTGTTCTCTTCATGGAACAGGCACCAAGGTTTTCCAGCTAGAGATCCGTCGAGCATTTTGCAATACTTTCTTGAACTTTGCTGTTCAAGTCAGTCTCCAAGTTGTTCATGGTGCTGGGGGCGCTTCCATCAATCCATGCATCCGCTACCGCGCAGTGGTGCCAAACAACTCTCCAGCCTTCAAGGCTCTGTCAGAAGCTGAGCACGAGCTACGCCAAAGACCTACTGCAAATGTACTAGATGATACCGCCAAGATCTTATTCCAGCTTTTTAGAGATCTCAAAGCATCACCCTCGGACACCCTAATGAACGGTGATAGTATTTCACATGTGCGTGCTACTATTATTTGAACCGGGCTTTACCTTCGACCACTGATAACTTCTAGGTCTTGCTTAGATGGGTAAGGCACATAGTCTACCTGCAAGGTGGCTCAATTTGGCAGAGCTATCGTGCAATAATCGACAGACTCGTCGAAGCTGGTGCCCCGCTCGCTACCCTTAACGATGACGGGCGCACACCTTTGGATGCGTTGACTGCGTGGACAATCTACTCCAGCCCTCCCAATGGACATCAAATCATATCCATCTCACGCAAATTGATGGAGCAAGGAGGAAGTATAACGGCTTCTGGGCTCTGTCTGGATATGAGGCTCGGGCATGATGATACCTACCTGGCGATTGAGTTCGCGAGACGTCTCGCTGAAGCTGCTGGCACTGAGAGTAAGTTGTGGACTGCTCGAATACAAATAGAGACTTGCTCAAACATCACCAGGTTTTGAATTTGATGAGTCTTTCCTAGCAGTAATAACACAATCGAAAGAGACACTTGCTGTTGCTGCAGAATCTTATCCTGATTTGGATCTACTACTGCAGAAATGTATGAGATGGCCCGCCGGAGTCTCTATCCTCTTAAAAGCTGGGTACGAACCAAACCGTGACTCGCTTGGATATGCATGTTTTTCGGGCTGTCCTGAATCTGTCAGACTACTCCTGAAGAGAAGGAAATTCTGTCTGGGAAGATATGAGCTACAACAAGCAGCAGAATGCGGCAATCTTGAAATACAACGAGAAATAGTTTCAAACTTCAGTGAGCAAAGGCGGCAGCTTCGGGGTATGGCACAGGTGCATCTACCCAGCAAGACATTACACAGGTTAGGTGTCAGGTCAGGTTGTCTGCCTGGCTACAATGCTGCCTCTGTGTGCTCGGAGCTGAACGCAGTGTCCATTGAGATACCACCCCTGCTTGCAGAGCCTAGCGAATGGCTCATTTACGCAGCCATTGAGGGAAGCTGTGATATGGCCCAGTTGCTATGGGACGAGGGTTTTCGCGAAGTCAATGAGACAGATCGGGAGGTGCACGACGCCATCATGATAACTAATCCATATCCTTCGCCGGACTTGCAGACTCCAATAACTTTCGCCAACTGGCTCATAGCACATGGAGCAGACATCTCCCGCTGTTGCTCTCTGGGCCGGTCTGGACTTCATCACCTAGCCAAGTACTTCGGTAACGAGTTGGCGGTAACGATAGGCATCAGCAGTCTGGCATCACCTTTCTCTTATAGACCTCATTCTACTTCTGGTCCTGATCTCACTTCTCTGGCGACCGTTCTCGGTGGACTAGATTCGCACGGTGCTAAGATTCTCCATACTATGCTCTTTAGCCACGAAACCGACGAGTGTTATTGCCCGTGCTCAGCCTTCAACGGATGCACTCCAGTCACCGAGCTATTGCGCGGCCTAATTGCTGATTTCGAGCTACTGAAGATCGGGGGCCTACAAGTAATTGTATCGGCAATCGAGCTCCTTGTGAAGGCGGCTGCACCCGCAACCGAAGACTCCCTCCTCAACCACGTAGCCCTGCCGACCATTCGACTATGCACATTCTCCACGCTGGAGATCTCTCATACTTGCATTGGAAACTGTGAGCAGGAAGTCATGTGCGAAGCGGAGGTAACCGAGATCCACGACGAAGAGAAAGAGCGTATCGATTTGCTGGAGCAACTGCAGGTAGAATTTGAGGCCGAGTATCGTCAGCGGGGTCAACGACTGCCCCAGTTCATGATGGGTTACTGGTTCGCGCGAATGACGGCGGTACTTGAGGCTCAGGACGCTCCTGACGAGGGGTATATCGAGCGGGTCCAGGAGCTGGGGGTTGTTTTGGTGCAGTGATTATTGGAATTTATTGTGCTTCGCGGTTAGAATTTCTAACATATTGGACCTTATTCGATTTATGACCAGGGTATGGCCGGGGATCTGACTGAAGATGTCATATCAGCACCTGGATTTCGGGCAACAGGGCCTCAGGAGCATGCTCGTCGCCAGTGGGCTACAGTCGCGGGTCGTTACCGCTTCCGCACGTATGTCATGTCCGAGTCAGCGGGGCGGGGCTGAGTGTGTACTTGAAGTATGGGTTTTCGGTCGTGGAGATGGTAGGACGGATTATTCCGCTTTTCGGTAAGGGAGCGGGAGGAGTGTTAGTCTCGGGATTTACGGGTTGTGGTTTTGAAGTTCTGGACTTATTGGTGGGTTGGATTATATTGTCTTTGGGGGTTATTTTAGATTGATTGAGGGAATTGAAGTGCTAGATATAGAGATGATGGAGGTAGTGGGAAGGGAAGCCCGTTCTACAGTTATAAGTAGTCCAGTTCTATAATGAGAATATCTGATGCATTGAACAGTGGTGTACAATACTTTTTTACATGAGGATCGCTGATCCTTGCAGACATTAAGGAGCGTACGTCCATAGTCTGGGTTAGAGATGCTATTGTCTATTAAAAATCTGTCTCCAACCAGGAGCACGCCAAGTTGATGAAGTGAGCAACGGAGATAGCTGTCAGCAAAGTCGAATGACAGCCACTGTGGCGGTGGTGGCTGGCGCCCGGCAAAGGATCGGGGTTCGATCGGCGGCACCAACAATGCCGACAGTGCCGAAGTCGATCTGGTGGCGGTCCCGAAAATTTGTGCAGAACTCCTGTCACAGCATGATATTTCCGAGTCATCAGGGGCACACGGCCAACGTGACGTCACAGCCAAATCCCCCAATCGAGGAGAGCTTTCTAGAAGCTTAGCAGGAATGTCCCCGATGGGGCTACCGTTACGGTGAATCCTTGCCCGCGCGACCGTCAGCATCTTATTTTCTCCTTAACTCCGGCGGTGGGGCGTCAGCAAGTCGCAGGCTTGGAACCGCCTTTCCCTGGTTGATGACAGCACGATTTCTGGTAGTGTTCCAGAGACCGCGTGTGCCGTGTCCAATGATGGTCCTGTTCTGGGATTGCCGCGCCCCAGCAGAAATCGCTCGGTTTCCTGACTGACGATGACCCGCGAGGCGAATAGGCACTTGCTGACTCCGGCGGTTGGAGATGGCTTACGGCTTACAGACGGGTTACAGAACCTGAATCATGGTGTGCCTCGGCCCAGTCGGGGTCCTGGTGCCACCAGGTTGTTGCTCCCGCCCTTATCCACTCTGTGTGAAGTCTGGGAGGGAGGTTGCTGAATGTCTTCCACAACAGATCTTCGCAGCCCCACAACATGGGCGAAACCACGTACTCAGTAGAGAGACACAGAACCACTTTTCCGCTGGAATTTCTAAGCAGTTTCCCTGGGTTACCCCGACCTGAATTGGAAAATGCAAATATAAATGCTGCGAGGACCCGCGGGGAATCGTACATCTAGACAAATAATCATCATCTCACACAAACACATCATTCACAATGGCTTCCACCGATTACAAGTTCGAGGGCTGGATGGGTCTCGACCCCAAGGCCGCCGAGGGCAACATGGTCTGGCAGGAGTTCGAGCCCAAGCCCTGGGAGGAGACCGATGTTGACATCAAGATCACCCACTGCGGTATCTGCGGTTCTGACATGCACACCTTGAGAAGCGGTTGGGTATGTTCACCAGTCTCGATTAGATGGTGTCCGGTTGCTAACTTGGTTTAGGGTCCCTCTAATTACCCCTGCTGTGTCGGTCACGAGATCGTCGGTGTTGCCGTCCGCGTCGGCTCCAAGGCCGAGGGCGGTATCAAGGTCGGAGACCGTGTCGGTGTTGGTGCTCAGAGCGAGTCCTGCATGGGCCGCAACGGCGATTGTGAGGCTTGTGCCTCTGGCCTCGAGCAGTACTGCCCCAAGTCCATGGTTGGCACATACAACGGCGTGTACGCCAACGGCGGCAAGTCGTACGGTGGTTATGCTCGCTACCACCGCGCTCCCTCCCGCTTCGTCGTCAAGATCCCCGATGCCATCCCCTCCGCTCACGCTGCCCCCATGCTTTGCGGTGGTATTACCACCTACTCTCCCCTGAAGCACTTCGGCTGCGGTCCCGGCAAGCGCGTCGGTATCATCGGTGTTGGCGGTCTCGGTCACTTCGGTATCATGTTCGCCAAGGCCCTCGGTGCCGACAAGGTCATCGCCATCTCCCGCAAGGGCAACAAGAGAGAGGATGCTCTCAAGCTCGGAGCCGATGCTTACATCGCCACCGACGAGGATGCTGAATGGGCCCAGAAGAACGCTCGTTCTCTCGACCTGATTATCTCCACCGTTTCCTCCTCCAAGGTATGTCTTTTTCGATGGCTCGCACTGGTGAATCACTCGCTGACCTGCGTAGATGCCCATCACCGATTACGTCCAGCTCCTTGACCGTGACGGCGCTTTCGTTCAGCTCGGTGTTCCCGAGGACGGAGCTCTCTCCATCCCCGCCCCTGCCCTGATCTTCAAGCGCGTCAAGTTCAGCGGTTCCCTCGTTGGTTCCCCCAGCGAGATCCGAGAGATGCTGCAGCTGGCTGCGGAGAAGAACGTCCGCACCTGGATCGAGGAGCGTCCCATGAAGGACGCCAACGCCGCCATCATCGACATGGATGCCGGCAAGGCCCGATACCGTTACGTGCTCTGCAACGAGCAGTAAACTGACGAACCATGTTGTATATAGACAGACCACCATAGACTTAATGACTCGATGTGAATAGACAACCATACCATTCATGCAGTGGTTTCCTCGAAAGCGCGTACCGTATACTCCACTCCAGCGATCGTGACTGTCTGGCCCGTAGTCCAAGCTTGTGGTTCTGGCATATCCTTCATGGAGGGCAGCTTGTCCACTTCCGTGGATAGGTTGTATCTGGTGCACCATCCTCGACTGGAATCCCATTCCTCCCGAAGGGCGCTGACTTCCCCTCCGTCCTTAACAACCGTAGCATTCGACCCCGGAGACCGAACCTGTCTCTGCACCTGCCGCAAAGCGAGGTAAGTTCCCCAGACCCGACCGAGAAAGGTGCGAGTCACCTCGCCCTTCTCCCCGTCCTTGAAATCAAGTATATCCTTAGACTCCAAAACCCACGAAACACCCTTACCCGCCCCCTCAGGCCCCGCTCGGAACTCCAGCTCCCGCCATACCTCCTCATACTCGCAGACAGGTCTTCCGGGTAGATCCGCCCGCGGCATCGACCCTTTCTCAAGATCGTCCCCGTTCGGCAGTGTGGAGAAAGTCCCGCAATCGACGTCATCGAAGGAATTGCGCGAGTCGACTTCGTGTGTGAATTGGACGCGGGCTGTCGAGGGGTTAGTTTGCTGCGGTGCAGTGCGGAAAACTGGGGAGGAGAGTTGCATACTGGAGTCTTTCGGATCCACGACGCGTTGGCCGGCGATGGCCCAGTCGATTGTGATTGTGGCGCGGTCGATGCGGAGGTCGACGTACCAGCCCGCTACGGACATGACGATTGTGTCGGTGTTTTCGAAGGCTGGGGCCGGGGGCCAGCGGAGGGAGATGCGCGTGGAGAGGCGGCTTTGGGACGGCGGAGGAGGTGTGGTGGGTGACATTTTTAGCAACCGAAGCGAGCGAGGGTGAGATGGATGCTGTTTATGGCCTGTGATTGTTGAGGAGGATGAGAAGGCGGAGGAGGAGTTGCTGCAGAGAAGAGGACCTTGCTGGCAGTTGCAGGTGACTTTCAACCTGTTATCCCCGCTTGCTGCAGCTGGCCGATAAGCGGTGCCGGTTAGTCCGCTTTGGGCTTAGCGGCTTGTGTACAGTGCTTGCTGTTATCTCGCACAAGCCAGCGACATCACTATCCAACTCTTCGGTTACATTGAATTTGTGAAGAACATACATGCTAAATGTTGATTGATTGATCCTGACTGCTACCTGTACAATCCGTACCACTGCGCCGGACATGTGCAACTGCCAAACAAAACGGTGACTGGTCGGCTTGATATTATGATGATCAGAACCCACCAGTTAACCGCATGAGATAATGACTCCAGCCATGTGAACATACAGAGCGAAGGGACTTACTTGATGTTCCATTGAGGATATCCTTTGACACGGTTCAGTTCGATCTCTTGCCGGAAGATGGCTAAAATCTGCTACGAGTGTCTCATAGATCAAACAGCAAAACGGTCCGAGGTACATGATTTTCTCCCGCAACATTTTCAGCTCCCACTGAACTAGATTTTTGCTACAGTCCTAGAAAAACTCACCGTGTGCATTATCAACCTATAAGCCCTGCAGTATTCCACGAATCGTAGTCAGCTTCCAGATGTACAATGAAGACGAAGGTGATACCGAGTCAGACAAGCCACATGCGGCTGCAACGGCTTTTATTCAAATGCGGATGTACTCAGTCGAGTGTATGTCTTTATGAGTTACCGAAACACATGCAGAAGTAGCACTGATTCTACTAAGGTCTCCAGGTATACATGCGTTTCCCACAAGCCCGGCGTTTACTGAGCGTTCGATCTGTCCTCTTTACACGTTGCGACAGTCAGCCCCTGAGATCACACTTGCAAGTACTGTAATCATCAGTCCCCTCCCCCTTGTTGTTGACGGCGAGAAGTTATTCAAAAACAAACACCGGCGGCAAGGTTGCGTCACAACGAAGCGGCAGAGACAAACGTACCGAGTCCAGGCCATGGACTCGAACAACAAGCTCGAAGAACAGTCCGGATCAGACGTCGTCGACAGAAATAGCAAACACGAACCGGTGGTTCCAATGGCCTCTCCATATTGCTGCGAGCCGGTAGCTATTGTGGGGATGGCCATGCGGCTCCCGGGAGGAGTAAGGACTGCTGATGATTTCTGGAATATGCTTATCAACAAACGGACCGGACATTGTGAGATTCCCAGCAGCCGGTTCTCTATTGATGCATTCTGCAGTGAGAAACGGCCGCATGCTGTTAGGACCAAATATGGAAACTTTCTCCATGAGGATCCTGCTGACTTCGATACCTTTTTCTTTTCAATTCCACCGTATGAAGCTGCACGCATGGATCCGCAGCAGCGCAAACTACTGGAAGTTGTGTGGGAATGCCTGGAAAATGCCGGAGAGACACATTGGAGGGGTAAAGATATTGGCTGCTACGTTGGCGTCTTCGGTAGCGATTGGCTCTGTTTAGTAGACAAAGATCATCAGGCAACGGACCGATACTATGTTCTCGGAACGGGAAACTTCACACTGTCAAATCGAGTGTCCTACGAGTACGATTTTCGTGGACCAAGGTATGTGTTCATTTCTTCAATGGTCAAGGGTATTTTTCCGGGGTTACCTTTCGCGGGTAGTGTCTATATCCTTCCGCCATACATCTCTTTCATTTTGCTAGGCTACTGGAACTGATCGGGACCAAACTCAGTATGACAATCGAAACAGGCTGTTCAGGATCAATGGTGGCCCTGCATGAGGCATGCCAAGCGCTATCTTCCGGCCAGTGCTCATCAGCAATTGTCGCTGGAACAAATCTGATCCTATCACCGACCATGATGACATCAATGTCGGAGAACATGGTCATTTCCCCGAGTGGAATGTGCCGCACTTTCGACGAAGAGGCTGATGGTTATGGAAGGGGGGAAGCTATCAATGCCCTCTATATAAAGCCCCTGAGCCATGCTATTAGAGACAACGATCCCATTCGAGCTGTGATCCGAGCGACTGCGACGAATAGCGATGGCAAGACCCCAATCATCACTGCCCCAGGGATGAACTCTCAGAAAAGCCTTATAGAAGCAACATACAGAAGAGCAGGTATTGAAAATCTTTCACAAACTGCATACTTCGAATGTCATGGTACGGGGACACAGGCGGGTGATGAAGCTGAGGTCTCGGTCGTTGCTGAGCTCTTCAGAGCAAAGGGGATTACAATTGGTTCAGTAAGTGATTTTCACTGGGTCAGGGAATAGCACCGTCAAGCTGACAAATGACAGGTCAAAACCAATGTAGGTCACTCGGAGGGTGCGTCCGGCGTCACGAGCATTATCAAAAGTGTGCTTTGCCTGGAGCAAAAAGTTATTCCCCCGACTATATACCAAACCCTGCACCCCGACATACCGTTTGCCAAAAGTAATCTTAGTGTGCCATCAGAACCGACCAGCTGGCCTCAGGATCACCTTGAGAGAATAAGTGTCAACAGCTTCGGCATTGGGGGGACGAATGTCCACGCAATCCTGGAGTCATACTCGCCTAATACTGAAGTCGATGTAGAAGCTGATGTAGCTTCGGTCGCGCACTGCCCGAATAGAGCCGAGCTTCTAATCGTGTCTGCCAGCACAGAAAAAAGCTTAGAGGAGCGTACCTCAGCTATTGTCGAGTTTGCAAATAAATATCCCGAGGCACTTTCAGACCTTGCTTATACCCTACGAATACGACGTGAACACATGGCAAATCGAGCTTTTGGTGTAGTACGCCCAGATAGCCCAATCGATGTATCTGCGTTCAAGAGCTATAAAGCGCAGGATCACCCCGTGATTCTTGCGTTCTCTGGACAAGGCGTTCAGTGGCCCGGGATGGGCAAGGCTTTAATGAAGATGTTTGTGGAGTTTCGGGCCGCCATCGAGGAGATGGAAAGGATCCTTCAAAGCCTGCCGGATGGTCCCAATTGGTCTCTGGCAGAAGAGATCACGAAGGAGACCGACTCTCACATCCACGAAGCACACATGACACAGCCTCTGTGCATCGCCTTCCAGATTGCTTTATTTCATGTGCTAGCGAGCCTTGACCTGAAGGTCCAATGTTTGGTAGGGCATTCCAGCGGAGAGATAGCTGCAGCATATGCGGCGGGAGCCATTACATTGAGATGTGCCATTATATTGGCATACTATCGCGGTGTAGCCATTGGGCCTGAGCAGGGATGTGGATCAATGTTTGCCGTCAGTCTCGGCTCGCAAGAAATCAGCCCCTACCTGCGGGAAGGTGTTGCCGTCGCTTGCATTAATGGTCCACAGAGTGTGACACTCTCTGGATACATCGAACAACTAGAGAAAACCGTTCGGGAAATCAAGCTACAAAGACCTGAAGCCATTTGTAAACCGCTCAAAGTCAATGTGGCATATCATACACGTGGGTACTAGACTGCTGGAGTTTATGATCGGATCCTAACTCAGATACAGGTCAATTGGCACACTGTGGCCGAGTATACGAGTCCCTCATAGCACCGCACATTGAGCACCCCACGAGTCATATGCCGCCTCTCGCATCAGTAGTGACTTGCTCCATCATTGAAGATCCTTCTGAGCTCGGCGCCTCATACTGGCGTCGGCACCTTGAATGCCCGGTGTTATTCCAAGGGGCTGTAGAGCTAATCATGAAGGCTGAGACCAGGCCACACGTGGTCTTTGAGCTTGGCCCCCACCCTGCGCTGTCAGCTCCATTGAAGCAAATATGGAGGAATCAGGCGGCTGGCGTGAATCATGTGTATATCCCAACCATTACAAGAGGTGACAATGACCCCGAGGCCCAAATCCTCAAGGCCATTGGCCTTCTTCATAGCAATGGCGTTTCCGTCAACCTCAAACCTGGAGAATTTCATAGAGAAGGTAAGGTCCTGACAACCGTGCCACTATATCCCTGGCAGAGGGACAAACCTCTATGGAGCGAGAGTCGAGCGGTACGCGAGTGGAGACAAAGCTCAATGCCACATCACGAGCTCTTGGGTTGTCGCGTTACAGAAACATCTGAGCTCGAGCCGACATGGAGAAACTTGCTATCTATCTACAGTGTCGCATGGATTTGTGATCATGTTCTGGAAGGGAGTGTGGTATTTCCCGCCGCAGGTTATATTGCCATGGCAGGAGAAGCCATACGGCAGTTATTTCCCACCACAAAAGGATTCACTATCAGAAATCTCATGCTCAAGTCCGCCTGGATACTGGAACACAAGAAAACTTTCGAAGTTATCACAAGTCTGAAGCCTATCAAGTATACCGATGTGGAAGACTCAGAGTGGTATTCAATGTCCGTTATTGTTCACGATGGTACATCCTGGACCAAGCATTGTCAAGGGCAAGTGAGGTCAGAAGA
Organism: Aspergillus homomorphus CBS 101889; assembly: GCF_003184865.1. Lineage (NCBI taxonomy): Eukaryota > Fungi > Ascomycota > Eurotiomycetes > Eurotiales > Aspergillaceae > Aspergillus > Aspergillus homomorphus. The sequence goes on along the minus strand of NW_020291930.1, from coordinate 89,247 downwards.
TCACGAACGTCAACACATCGAGCAATCAAACGCCTATATTCGCTCTGTCGACTCTAAAACATGGTACGAAGCTTTAAGCAAGAAAGGAATCACCTATGGCGCCTGTTTCCGTGGTCTAAAAACAATATCCGCAGACCCCGTAGCACCTACAGCGACCGCGTCGATCTGCGACGATGCACCTAAGCATGATAGCAGGTATTTCGTACATCCTACCGCGATAGACCAATGTCTGCAATTGTTGAGCGTCGCTCAGTCACATGGCCTGAAGCGTTGCTTAACGGGGCTGGGAATTCCGGCTTCTATAGCGGAGATATACATTGCCCAAGGAGAAAAGGAGATGACCGTCAAAGCCGCGCTCACAGGCGGTACTCCTCAAAAACGACTCGGGGAAGCAACTCTTTCAACAGATGGCCGCCTAATTGTGTCGCTGCGAAATGTCTTCTTTTTCTCCTTAGGGGATGATGCTCTCTATAGCGGCTCCGTTGTTCCATTGGTTGCGCAAATGAAGTTGACTAAAGATATAGACTTCATGCCCTGTGATGAACTTCTCGCGGGAAGGGCACAGATCTACTCTGAACCCAGAGTAACCGGAGCGCTCCATGGAATAGCCAAACTATCCATTCTTTATGTTCTCAATGCTGCAGAAATTATGACTCCTATAGAGCCCTGTTCTGAACATATGAGGAAATGGAAAGAACATATCATGAGTTTGGCTCGAAGTGTCGATGAAAATGTCTTTACAGAATCGAGAAACTGGGCGTCCATGAGGCTCGACGACAGAAAAGACCTCATCCAGAAATTCCGTGAAAGTGTCAGGGACCCATTGCCAGAAGGGTGGACTGTTATGCCTCGACTGCTCCAGAAAGTCTATGACCACTGTAGGCAGTTCTTGCTCGGTACAGCCTCTCCTCTTGAGGTCCTCCTTGAGGAAAATATGCTTGAAAGTCTCTATACTACTCACTCGCCGCAACAATCAGGAGTCTTTCTGTACTCGCTGGGTAGTACGAAACCAGGGATTCGCATCCTTGAAGTCGGTGCAGGAACTGGATGTGCCACATTCGAAGCATTAAAATGCCTTCAAACGTCGGATGGTGTTAGACTCTACTCGTCATACACATTTACAGATATAACACCTGGGTTCTTTGCCCCTGCCGCGGAGAAATTCAAGGGGTACCGTGGTCTGGAATTCAAAACCCTCGATATAACCAAGCCACCGTCCGAGCAAGGGTTTGAGCTACATAGCTATGACCTGATCATTGCATCTAATGTTTGTTATATCTCATTACTTTGCATTTAAGTTTCGAATCTGGCACTCACGATTTGACGATTGCACAGGCTCTACATATCACCCCAAATTTGAAAACCTCTTTGCAAAGTGTTCACGACCTGCTACGGCCAAACGGGCGTTTGTTGCTACATGAGCTCCACCCTAGTATGACAATTTCATCTCCCTGGGATATTACATGATGACTGACTTTCAGTAGCAGCACTCTGGATTGTGGATTTCTTGATGGTATGCACAAGGCATTTTCCGCTTTTTTACGTGAATTCGTATTCTGTTTGGCTGATATCCCTATCATCTAGGGTGTCTTTCCAGGCTGGTGGCTTGGTGAAGAGATTGAGAGACAGTGCCGACCGTATGTTTCGCCGGAGATATGGGATAAAGAGCTCAGGCAAGCCGGATTTATCGGAAACGAAGCTATGGTATATGACAATGAACGCCCGCTTCAGACGAATTTCACGATGCTATCGAGACCTGTGGAATGCAGGCCAACACAACGGAGCCCTGTGCATTTGCTACATAGTGAGACTCAGAGCAGCTGGACACGGGGCTTGGAAAGTTTTTTTGCGCAGCGAGGTTACTCTGTGACATCCGGAGTTCTGGGCGAAGAACACCCTCGCGAAGCTTTCGTTATTTCTCTTCTTGACTTTGACACACCTTTCCTTTACAGCAGCACAAATGAGTCTTTCGAGGCACTTCGACGGCTCATACAAGGCGTTGTTGGAGGCACATTGCTATGGATTACACATCCATCCCAGTTGACCTGCACGGATCCTCGGTTTGGGCTAATCCACGGCTTCTCGCGGACCATAAAACAGGAAATGAATATACAATTCACAATCTTGGAGATAGACCATTTCGACTCTGCAGCATACACCTGCATTCAGCGCTTGATCGAGAAAATCAGCCAGGCACGGCAGCTTGCTTGCGTGAGAATCGACCAGGAGTATATCCTTCATCAGGGTGATGTTTACGTGGGCCGTTGTCACTGGCCTGTGAACGATACGGCAGCCCCGATGGCAGAGCAAGGCGAAACAACGTGCAAGATACTCGATATTTCCTCATACGGCTTATTGGACTCACTGAATTGGTGCGATACGACGCTTCCCTCGCTGAGGGATGACGAGCTAGAGGTGGATGTCAGTTACGTGGGACTGAACTTCAGGGTAAGAGGCCACAATGTTGGTTTTCCAGTGCTCATACTCATTCTACCGCAGGACCTAATGGTTGCTATGGGCTTATTCGGTGATCGAAGTCAACTAGGATTTGAAGCGAATGGTGTTGTCCGTCAAGTTGGACCTAAAGTGGTAGGAATTCAGGCTGGAGATAGAATAGGTTTCACCAAAACAGGCGTCTTTGCAACAAAAGTTGTGGTACAGCAGCGTTACTGTGTCAAGATCCCAGATGGCTTATCGTTAGACGAGGCAGCCGCTTTGTTGTCGGTCTATGCCACTGTTTTCTACTGCTTCCTTCGTCTTGGGACGCTCCACGCAGGCCAGGTAAGTGAACAACTACGCACAATGCAGACGTCAATAACAAGTACCCTGTTTAGAGTGTCTTAATTCATTCAGCATGTGGTGGTGTTGGCCAAGCTGCGATTCATGTTTGCAGAGCTTTGGGGGCAAAGGTGGGAGCACACTCGAGCCAAGAGCCGTCGCTACTAACACTGCAGCTAGATATACGCCACAGTTGGAAACGAGGAGAAGGTCCAGTACCTGGTTGATCATTTCGGACTTGAGAAAACGCATATTTTTCATTCACGAGACGAATCATTTGTGGCCGACCTAATGCGCGAGACGAGCGGACGTGGCGTTGATGTTGTTCTCAACTCCTTGGCAGGAAAACTTCTTCATGCGTCTTGGAGATGTGTCGCCCCCTTCGGAAAGATGATTGAACTCGGAAAGCGAGACTTTTTGATGAATGGGGTTCTCGATATGGCGCCATTCCTTGAGAACCGCTCATTTATTGCGGTCGACCTGCTTCAGGTGCTCAAAGAAGATCCCGACACTTGGGAATGGTGAGCAGCGTCTGAGCACTTGCTTGGCCAAATTTTTAGGCGCTAACAAAGCGATAGGCTTAGAGGCGAATTTGAAGGGTGGTTCAAGGAAGGCATTATTGGATCCATCCACCCTGTCAAGATCTTCAACGCTGCAGATGTTACGAGCGCATTTAGGTACTTGCAGAAGGGCACCCATATAGGGAAGATTGTGGTCAGGATGCCTAGTTCTTCTGAGAAACTACCGTCGACACGATCATTCGCCGGCTGCAGATTCTCGGCAAGGTCGTCATATCTGTTAGTTGGAGGATTAGGTGGACTTGGACGATCTGTGTCTAGTTGGATGGTTGAGCAAGGTGCTCGCGAAATTGTCTATCTTTCGCGTTCAGCGGGTCAGTCAGAAAATGATCAAAGATTCAAGGAAGAACTTAAAGTTCAGGGTTGCGAGGCTACGTTTGTTGCTGGAAGTGTGGCGGTGCTTGAAGACGTACAAAAGGCGGTTGCAACATGCACGAAGCCTTTGGCGGGTGTCATGCTTCTGTCTATGGTTTTGCGGGTAAGTGGGCCCGGGTCCCCCCTGATGTCCTGGGAAGTGCGACTCCTATTCATGCTTATCATAATTTCCTAGGACCAAATGTACGTCAACATGAGCTATGAGGAGTGGACCACATGTTTAGAGCCCAAGGTGCAAGGGGCCTGGAACCTCCATCATGCTGTGCAGAACCAAAACCTCGACTTCTTCGTCGTTTTCAGTTCGATTTCGGGGACCAATGGCTTCGCCGGCCAGACGAACTATTCGGCCGCCAACTCTTTCCTGGCGTCCTTTACCAAGTATCGCCGCCAGCTCCGATTACCATCGTCTGTCCTTGATCTCGGTCCGGTTGAAGGCGTGGGAACAATCAGCACGAACCCTAAATTCCTCAATACTCTTCGCCGTGCCGCCGTACGTGTGCTGGATGAGAGGGAGTTCATTCGGGGCTTGGAAGTCGCCATCTGGCAATCCAGCATCACCGGTGACTCCACAGATCCGGACTTCTACACGTCGAACCCGGCCATGGTGGGTCTCGGCAATAATAAGCCCATTGCCGATCCGACGACACGAACAACTTGGCGCAGAGATGACCTGCGCTTCGCGCTGTACGCGAACATGGACCTCAAAGGGTCGCGCAACGAGATCGAAAACAACGAGCTTAGGATAATCGTGGACAGGATCAAGAAAGATCTCGCCTTGGCCGACGATCCCAGGACGAAGAGTCTCATGATGTTTGAATTGGGAAGGATGATTCTCCCGCACGTCTCTCAAGATAGCGAGGTTGCTGTCACGCAATGCGGGAACATCCAGATTGACTCGCTCATAGCAATCGAGATCAAGGCGTGGGTGACTCGTGTGCTGGGTGTGGATATCAGTCTGGTAGAGGTCGGAAAGGCGGGGACGATTGGCGGATTGGTGTATCTGTGCCTGGAGTTGCTCAAGGCTCAACATGCGAAGGAGTAGATTAGGCTTTTAGGCTGTTCTGTGATTTCTCTGTGCTGGGTCGGGTCTGGGTGTCCTTCTTTCTGCTTCTTGCCGTGTGGTTAAGCCTATCAGAATGACAAATGTGATGTTTCCGCGTTATGCTTGCTTGCATTTGAGAGTGATTCCTAGAGCTTTCTCTATCAAACCTCTTATGATGGGCTAGAGTGTTGTAAAGGCAATTGTGGAGAATCGACTGTAGCTTTAGCGAGCTTTTGTACATTCTGCTTCATACCGGAAGATTGAGGGAATCGGCTGGCTACACTATCCACTAACTTGATATAATGATGCCTTCCGAGTATGAAAAATCACCATTAAAGTTACCTCAATATACTTTACAGAGCTTGCCTAGTAACACTCCTGCCATAGGAATAAGCAACAAGAAGTCAGTCTTCATTTATACAACCACAGTTTAATCAAGGCACGTAGCCCAGAGTCCACACAATCATACCATCGCTCAGCTCTCTTGCACAAAACCATACATTACACATTATTTACAATTCATGCCTATGCACCTGTGCCATAAAGCATTTGCGTCTCCAAGTAGCACTACTTCTCCTCTTCAAATCCTCCTCTCCCGCTTGCTCATCACCAGCAAATCAATCACTTCATCAACACCCGAAACCCACCCTCCATCCCAACATCCAACCCCAAAAACTCCGCCACAAGCCCCAAATGATCCACGCCCCAGAACCCCTCCCTCTCCCCAGCGGGACTCGTACACATCAACCAAGGCAACCCAAACGCCCCCTCTTCAATAGCACGTAGCGTATTCGCCTCCAACAAAGCCTGTCCCTCAGCCCGCTTCTCCTGTTTTTATTATCAAGAAGTCAGCATACCCCAGTCCACTGACCCACCACCACCCCAGCCCCAAAACCCACAGAAAAATGACAAGAAAGGAGAGAACAAACCTCACGCCCCAAAGCCTCCAGCACCTCCTTCCCGAGCGTCTCCATAATCACAGCCCGATACCGCTCCGCATCCGTCACACAAGCGGAATCCCCCTCGGCCCACACGGAGGTATATAGTCGCTCAACGATCTCCACTAGTTTCTCTGGGTACGTGTCCGAGATAAGGCACAGGAGAGCCTGGATCTCGGCTGTTGGGAAGGGGAAGTCCGATGGTACGGTTTCTGTCATTGGGATGCGCAGACGGCGGGACCACGCGAGGCGGTGGTGGTTTATGTAGGTTTGTTTGTCTATTTTTTGTTAGCTTTCGGTATGGGGGAGGGAAAACGGTGTTTAAGATTTGGCTGGGGATATACTCTTTATCATGATGGGTGGCGGATTCCCGCAGGCTGTCAGTAGGGTGCGGAGGGAGACGGGCGTGTAGGTTATTTTGCAGGAGCGGAAGATTGTGGAGTTCTGTCTGGAGTATTAGCTTTGTGTATATTGGAGTATCGATTTTTGGTATTGGGGTAATGGGTGGAAGTACCCTCAAGACTTGGAAGGCGATATAGCTGAATGGGCTGACGAGGTCGAAGTACAGCGTTATCTCGGGAATTGTATTGTTGGTTGTCATTTTGGATTGTAGCTGTTAGCTCGTTGGGAGTATTGCTTGTGGTGTATATAGGATAGGCTTGTATTTAGAGACTGATAGCTGTGTATGAGTATTCTTTGGGTGAGGTCGTGTTTATATAGTTGCTGGACGATGATTGAAGCCATACTCTGCCTGTAGCTGCTGTGGCTGCTGTGGCTGTGGCTGTGGCTGTATGCTTGGGGCGTGAGTGGTGACTCAGGCACCATTTTGCAATGGTTGAGACGCGCCGGTCGGCCCCAACCTAACCTGTTTGAGTTCCCCTGCCGCTTTGAGATTGCTGAGGCGCTCAACCGCGATTTTTGATTATTCTATCATTCCGACTGATTTGCCCAACTGTTTTCTCGTGCGGGTGTATGGTGTTAATGTGCTTGGGGTTCGTTGCTCTGGGTTGATTCCGTATTTCGTGGCTGGAGATTTACGAGGTTGACTGTTAAGGATACACTGGTCTTCAATTCATGTAGCGTTCTGCCTCAGGCAGACTCAGGCTGCGATTCTCGGGTTCGGATTTCCACCGTGCGGAATAACCATCCGCTGAGGCTTATACCTCGTGCTGTTGAATGGCAGCCAAGCTTCGATCTGCAGTCTCATGTTGAAGGCAACTTGTTGTCAACATCGAAGCCGGTAAGTCAAGCTTTTTCCACGCTGCGGAGTTCGTCTTATGTCTTGTGTCCTGGCCATGTTAATCAATTGCGGATGGCGAGCCAAAGCTTGATGTTACCAATTTGCAGGGAGAATGTTCCACAGATGCTGAACTATAAGTTCCAGAATCTCAAAAGAGCCCGTATACACTACATTCACTTGGTGGTATGTGGTTGGCAGCTGCAAAGTTCAATGCTTGTTGTGAACTTCAGCTGCTGGCAATGTTTATAGCTGGGCCAGCCTATTGACCACACCAGATACCGCATCTCTGACTATAAAATGCCCCATGAATGACCGCTAGAAATTGCACGTAAGTGTTGCTAGGCCTTGGAAGGAGACTACGAAGGTCTCAACACTATTCTTGGGGTCTGAGTTGAATCTTCACAGCAAAGCACGAGATCCAGTTCCAGTGTATCATGGATATAGACAAGAACGGTTATTGCGCCCCCTTACGCTTGAATGCTGCTCGGACCTCGGTAGCATTTTACGCCGTCTTGAGGATGTAAGCTCGGCGGTTTCAATATCACTTATTTCAAGACAGAAACAACTTCATCATTCCATGGGAATGTAGCCCTGCGCCATTTACCGATGTAAGCGAGGGGTACTGGAAGACCACGCATTCGAGGACGTCTTTTCGCTCGTCTTAAGTGATTAGGCGGTAGACAGTAACCAAAGCAAGTCAGTCTGTGTACAGTACCATGAATCTTAACTTGGAGCTGTAACGAGAGAACATTTGTGCTTAAAGGGCGAGGGAGACCACCGGGATATATGACTCTAAAGGTATCTTCCCATTGAATCTTCGAGCAGCTCTGGATAGCTGCAGACAATGGCGCGCCGAGACTTCATATGGATTATGCGGAATGAAAGAGGTCTGAATTAGAGTGTTAAGTGATAGTTAGTGGGTCACGGTTCTGAGCTACCTTCCCTTTTTGTCTTCTCCATAAATGATCATGCCAACCCCTTCATCTCCAGCCGTGCAACTAACAACGCAATCCTTCCCAATGGCTCATGGAGCGATGACCCTCAAGCAATGGATAGGAGTCAGCATTCTTATCGTCGCTATGATAAGAATTGCACTGATTGATTACAGAGTAGCAGCACTACCCCACCAATCCCTCGTCACGAGACCAGACCCATCCTCATGAGAACGCCCCGGACGCTAATAAAGCTCCAATGACTCGTTTCTCCTGACTCCTGGCTCTATCATCATTAGGGTTAGTCTTTTCCATGTGTGTGATATCCCTTAGTTACGGCACTCTGATTGATATGATTTCCGAATTGTCGCGTTCGCTCTACAGACATGTCCACGTCAGCTTATCAATTCCGCAAATTGGCCTTGCTTGGCAGCTTGTGAGTGTCCTGTCTGCGCACTAGAAGAGCTCTAATGTCAAGTGGGAATGCCTCGGTATACGCTCTTCCAAAACCAATCGTCGATCGATATCTCTTGCCGGTCGTATTCTCCATGACCGAGATACGTCAGCTCATCTTAATGTCAAGTCATATAATCCGGGAATCGGAGACTCGGAACACTCGGGTTGCAGTCTCCAAATGCATATCCACAAGTGAGGGTCAGGGGTGCGACCGAGTAAATTACACTATCAACTATACTGGCGTATCCCACGATCGTCCCATGGGTGCAATCAATGCGATGGAAGGCACAAAATTCTTCCGGAACACGGTCTGAATGTGCCGAAGGTGCGGATTTCTTCAGCAGCAGCAGGGCTTGTTCGCCGGACGACCCATCTGAATCAGCACCTACGGTCGGATGCTTGACCAAACTTAAATTCCGATCTTCCAATTATACCAGCATGTGCCGCCTCCCGTTCAAGAGTACTCGCGGAAAAAGTGTTCAACATGTGGCATAACTATCCTGCGGCAACGGTCCAGGCGTGACCTGCATGAGACTTTCGGTGCTTGATTTGGATAATTCCGTCAATCAAAAAATTCCAAGCAAGATCGCTGTCTCAGGTGACGATGAACAGGAACAGGGGCAGAATGGCGCTTTGACACGGCCATAGTCCGAGAAGAGTAAACGTAACAGCCTTGCCCCTGGACAACATTGCATCAATCTGGTGTGGTCTCAGCACCCCTCCATGAGCGGTACGAACATGCTTCTGTCCATGCAAGACCCTGCTAGATTGTTTGAGCAACCCCTGGATGTCCCCCACAAGCCGACCGTCGGAGATCGGCGTTTCTGAGCAGCCCGAAAGCTCTCCTGTCTCGAACTGATGTGGGTCAAGGTCGACCCTTCAATTCATCACCATTTTCACTTGACCCGTTTCTCATGCCATGTCGTGGTTATCATTAAGCTTAATCATTGGAGGTTAAATATTGATATTAACCAAAGACAGGGAGCGCTGTGATTGCACCATCATAAATGAAGCACCCACCAAAAACGAAGAAAACCGGGCCATGATAGGTTCCACTAGACTAGAGAAGCATTAGAAGCTTCTTTGAATGCCTCCAGCCGACTTGCCCTTGCCCGAATCTTCCTAGTGATTTCAGATATAGTTATCTTGACTCGACTGGGGGTCTGCAGATATTCCGCTGCAACCCCACCTTAAACTCCTGACGGATATGAGACAAATGCCGGCCCAAGATGGAAATGGCGCACTCTAACAATCACCATCTTGCTAGAAAGAAATATAAAAGGTCTTTCTTGTCTCTACATTGAGCCTTACCTCGCCGATCCAGTCGATCTTACACTCACGTACACCGCAAAAATGGTTAAATCAGTCTTGGCTTCCGCTCTCTTCGCCGTGTCCGCACTGGCTGCCAGCCGTACCACGGCTCCTGCCGGCTCGATCGTCGTCGCCAAGTCCGGAGGTGACTATGATACGGTGAGAATATCCGCATGAATCATATGTTAGAGGTTTACTGATGCCTTTCCAGATCGGAGCTGCCATTGACGCTCTGAGCACCACCTCCACCGAGACTCAGACCATCTTCATCAAGGAAGGTGTTTACAATGAGCAGGTCTACCTTCCCGCCATGAAGGGCAAGGTGATCATCTACGGTGAAACCGAGAAGTATGTTGTTATCCTTTCTCCTCTTGAAAAGACGCTAACATCTTCTTAGCACTGACACCTACGAGGACAACCTTGTCACCGTCACCCACGCCATCTCTTATACGGACGCTGGTGAGAACGATGACCTGACTGGTAAGTTTCCTCTGGTAATCATTACCGGCATGAACTAAACAGGAACAGCGACTTTCCGCAACAAGGCTGCTGGATCCCAGGTCTACAACCTCAACATTGCCAACACTTGTGGCCAGGCTTGCCACCAGGCCTTGGCCCTGAGCGCGTGGGCTACCGAGCAGGGCTACTATGCCTGCAACTTCACTGGCTACCAGGATACTCTCCTTGCCCAGACCGGTAACCAGATCTACGCCAAGTCTTACATCGAGGGTGCCGTGTAAGTGTTTTCCAGGTCCTGAGAAAAGCACGTACTAACCCGTCTAGCGACTTCATTTTCGGTCAGCACGCTCGTGCCTGGTTCCAGGAGTGTGACATCCGTGTTCTTGAGGGTCCCACTTCTGGTTACATCACCGCCAACGGGCGCTCCTCCGAGTCCGACACTTCTTACTATGTGATCAACAAGTCGACCGTCTCTGCTGCTGAGGGTAACGACGTTTCCGCAGGCACCTACTACCTTGGTAAGTTTTTAGAGTGTCTTTCGATCCGTGATGAGCTGTACAGCTGTACTGATATCGTTGTAGGCCGTCCCTGGTCCCAATACGCCCGTGTGGTCTTCCAGCAGACCAGCTTGACCAACGTGATCAACTCCCTCGGCTGGACCACCTGGTCCACCTCCACCCCCAACACCGAGAACGTCACTTTCGGCGAGTACGATAACACCGGTGCTGGAGCCAAGGGTACCCGTGCCACCTTTGCCGAGAAGCTGACTACCAAGCTCAACATCGCCGACATCTTGGGATCCGACTTCACCAGCTGGGTCGATACCAGCTACTTCTAAGCTGAACGCTTGGAGGGTGTTTCGCAGGGGTATTTAAGCAAACAGCTGAGCTGACGTATGCCGTGCATATAGCTTCTATTCTATAGTTAATCTTCTACCAATATAATTTGCGCCACTCATGCTCACAAGTTCGTCATTTTTACTGCGTAGACCGAGCATAAGCCGGTTGCATGCGTTTTAACTTACTTTCTGGCCCACCTCCACAATCACTTTATGCTAATATCGGCAACTTTCAATCAGCCCCTTTCTTAACCCGGCAGAGCACCCACAACCACCTCATCATCTCGACACTAACCCGGCTCTTGAACCCCTCAAGCTCCGCATGGGCATAAGGATATGTGCGGGGTAAACCCTCCTAACACCCTCTGAAAGTCGGAATCAGATCCCCTATGATGGTTCTTCATTCATTGTAGCAGGGGAGACCTATCTCATGGCTGAAGGCGATACTCATTGAAATGGTGCACTCTCAATTAAGTTTGTTGGTGGTTAGTAACATCGGTTGATGTTGTCCGGGCTAGTGAAGATATATATATCTGCGTCGAGTCGGAGCTGGTAACCACACTCTCTGCATCGAGAGTCCAAGGAAAGGTATGTGGTGTGGATGGCATATTGGGTCTCCTCTCATCCCGTCACTACTACCTAGCTCTATTGCCTTGTATTGCTTTGCGAAGGAAACATTGAGGGATGGATGAACTACTTGTAGGTGACGGACTACACATTACCAACGACGCGGTCGGTATCCGACACAAACACCAGACCAATTGCGCTCGTGCATGTTCCGCGTACTACACCCACACACTTACATATTCACCGCACTCACAGTTGACTCCCATAGTCAACTCACAGAACAAGAAACAATCAGCACGACCTGGACCCCCATCTCCTCCATACATCAAGGATATAATAAGGTTCAACCTCCCCGCCGTCTAATACGCCGGAGACAATCGCCGAAGACAAAGGGCAGCTTGAACCCCCGTAAAGAGGTTCAACTTACACTCAATTCAATACGCCGGAGAAAAGCACCGGACACAATCGACAAACAGTGAGGTTCAACTTACACTCAATCCAATACGCCGGAGAAAAGCACCGGGCACAAGCGACAAACAGTGAGGTTCAGCTTACACTCAATCTAATACGCCGGAGAAAAGCACCGGACACAATCGATAAACAGTGAGGTTCAACTTACACTCAATACAACACGCCGGAGAAATGCACCGGGCACATCAACAAACAGTAAGGTTCAGCTTACACTCAATCCAATACACCGGAGAAAAGCACCGGACACATCAACAAACAGTAAGGTTCAGCTTACACTCAATCCAATACACCGGAGAAAAGCACCGGACACATCGACAAATAGTGCGGTTCAACTTTTCCAAGCCCTGATACGCAGGACAAAGAAACCGGGTTCATAGCTGCTGTTGAAAGTTGAAACCACCCCCCCACTTCCGCCAATGGATTTGCATTCGCTGGAAAGTGTTTGCCACGGTCTGTTTGCTTCGGCCGAAAGGTGTGAGGGGTTGAGGCATCTATTGTTGCCTGATTGCTCCTTTTGCATGTTGTTGCTGGGTTCTGGGCTTCTGATTGATTCGGTTGGGAAGAATGAGGATCCGCTTTTGGTTGGTCTGTCTGGGACGGACCCGTGACGGATTCCGGGTTTGTTCGGGCGCGGGTGAAGGTTCCCGCCAATGGGGGCTTGGTGGTGGGTGTTCTGGGGTTCTGTGATTGGGTGGTTGTGTGGCCCGACGCCGCGGTGTTTGGCCGCTGCTTTTGAAACGCGGAGTTGATGGCCGTGTCGCCGGCCGCAGAGGTTGAACCTTTGCTTGCGTTGGAAGGTCAACAGCTTTGTGATATAAAGGAGAGTATGTACGATATCTATATGGTGTCTACATGTATTGATTGAGGGTAGATGAGGCGACTGGCGACACCAAAGCCAAGCTAGATCTCACCGTAGAGATACCTGGCCATACACTCCACCGCCTCTTTCAACTCGCCCCGATCATTGCAAGCTGCGAAGACAAACCTGTCCGGTCGGACAACCACGAATGTTCCCTGCACTCTCTTGCGAATTAGGAACGGATTATACGATAAAGGTACAGGGCGTTGGCTGCATAGCGGTGACCTGGAGAACTCCTCTGCGCTGGCGATCTGGAACACGTTGGACATCTGAATAATGTCTGTCGAGGCCATATTTTCCACGATTATGGGGATGTTGTGACTGTCGAACTCTCCTCGAGACCAGCACTCAATGCCGTGCAATGCCTCCGTCGCGGAAGCAATTTCAGCACTGCTCTGGAGGTAGATAAACACGCGAAACAGAGATCTGCTGCCAGCACGGTAGATAGCGTCATCGGTAAAGCAGATCCTGCCGGTAGCGGTTCGGCAGTATACCTGAGGCATGTAGATTCCTCCGTTCAGATCGGGGATGAAGGGCATGCCTTCAGAATGTCTGAGTTGAAATGTTGCCGTCTTGCGACCGCCACGTTGTAGCCGATCTCGATACATTGGGAAGAGCTGCATGAACCAAAGAGCCCAGTCGCGGAGGAGGGTCTTCAGCAGATTTCTTTCGCATACCAGTTCGCCGTTGCGGACCGTCGTGGCCAGGGATACTCTGAGTTGCTGCTTGCGTTCAAGGTACCATGCGGCTAATACCCTCTCGTGGTTGCGCTTGTATGGTTGATATCGGCAGAGCACCACAAGGCGCCATGATAGGGAGATTGCATCGCGGAAGCCTGATACTATTCCCTGACCACCGACTGATTGAAGCGTGAGACTAAAGAATATCCATCAAGAAAGAAGACCTTACAAGGTGGAAAGACATGCGCTGCATCACCGCACAGAATCACCCGTTCCTTAGCCCATACATTGCATGTGCGGGACGAGAACTTGAAAGGGCGACAACGAAGAACAGTGATGCAGTCCTCAGGGAATTGCACGTCTTGATCGAGGCTATGAACGAGTCAATCGGCGGCAGCGAGTAAGAATAAGCGACTTACTTGTATCGACTGCCTCTGTGCGTCAGGTAAGGAAGCACGATCCGCCTCATCTCCTCTGGTTCAGCCATACGATCTCCATTTTCACTGCGATCGACAAGATACTCGAATCTCCATAGTCTGTCTTCTGGAAGACCAAAGCGACCACAAACCGCCGGTCTCTCCCGGTTGCATAGAAAGCGGAACTCCGATGGGAAGAACAAGTCGTATACCTGCTTAGGTTTGTATCCTAATTCCCACAAAGGGAAGCTGGGATGTGTCTCGGGTGTCGGGAGGGTCATCTTCCAGTTCAGTGCGACCCATGTCTCTTCGTAAAAAGCCCTGCACTCCACAGTAAGCAGCTGACTCACCTCACTCAGTAGCAAGCTACGTACTCATGAAACTTCTCCATCATGACCCCTCGTGGCTCAAGGTATTGTTTGCGTGTGTACCCCGTCTTGCCGTCTGCACCAACCAGATACCGGGCGCGCACGTTATGGTCCTTTCCATCCGCGTTGTGGTACGTGCAGTATACCCAGTCCTTGTCCTCCTTGATGCCGACAATCGTGGATCCACATCGCAGGGAACAGCACGTGGGAGAGATGGCGCTCCTCAGCTTGCTCTCGAGCACCGGCTGCTTGTGGCCAATGTACCCGACATGTCCTGAGGTACCAGCGGGCTAGTCACAATGAGAATCGACTATCGATCGGAGACGACTGACTGACCGCATTGTGCACGATTTCGAGAATAGGAGGCTTGTGTAGGTCCTTTTCGGTGCCGCTGATGAACTTGAATTCTCCCATGCCTTCGTAGGTCAGCTCGGGTCGGGTCGGTGATAGAAGAAAGACGGACATGTTCCGATTTCCGTGTAGATCCAGTCATACAAACCTAATCCCTGGACCAAGCGTATTCCATCTTCGTCCAATGCAATACCTCGAGGATCGGTGGTGATATTAGCCTCTTTCTCGATCACGATGTTGCGGATGCCCATGCGACCGAGATACGCGGATAGCATCGCCCCTGTAGGACCGCAGCCGCAGATGATCACCTCGGTGGTCTCCCAAATCTTTCTGCTAGACATATTGAATTGAGCAGGCTTGATTCAGGTTCGAAAAGTGAACCGTCCTCGATAATTGATAAAGAAGCCCAGAGAAGAGGTGGGAATGGCAGTAGTGCGCTCATGCGGGACGCTGCGACTAACTCATTACGGGACAGCGCATTAAACCTTGTTGAATGCATATTCCTTGTTCATTTGATCAGATTGATGAGACTGTGATGTATCGGGCTCACTGTTGGTGTGAAGACATGCGTTGGGGATGTTGGGGAAGGTTGAGAGCTAAAGAGGGGGAAGCGGAGAAAGAACTGACAGGGGTGGGGGCAGAATCCCTTCTGTCTTCTGGACAACACTTTGCAACCCAGTATAGCGTACAACTGCCCTTGTGCACTACACAGTGTGCATTACTTGAGAAGCCAATGAGTTTTGTTGAGGTCGATGTGTTACATCTCTTGCTATGTGAGCGTTGTGAACATCTTCAATACTCGTTCCTGAAGCGCTTCAGCTTCAGAGAATTCAGCAGTCTTGTTCATTCTCGTTATGCAAAGGAACAGACGAATGCTGCTAACATATGAATCAACTATTCTAGATGCTGCAAGTATCCTAAAACGTGGCTTGCTACCGATGACTCGGATACGATTGCGATGAAGCGTTAATCGCGGTGAAACAAATGCTCTGAGCTTTCACAAACTCACTTGAGGTATGGCAAAGTCGACTGGGACTTATGTGAAAGCACGACGAAGTCTAAGTCGCCCTTGTTCAACGACCAGAAAGACCAAACACATGGACAGACCCTGGTCGCATTCAACATAAGGCTTGTGTCTTGATGTGGTGAGCCACAAATCAAGCCCACAAGCCATCATACTCGGGTACGCGCTTATTTACCAAGATGCTATCAGCTTCCTCCTCGAGATTTAAGCACTCTGATGGCGCGATAGCCCAAGCTTCCGGAAAATCGCAGTTGAGAAGCAATGTCGAGTATCTTATTGCGATCGCCCGTGTAGGGTCGAATTAAGCGAAGACATCAATTCATATGATAACGTGCTCATCGGCAAGTCAGCTCCACCGGCCAGTGGCGTGATTTTTTGCAGACGTCTAGGCCTCATTCTAACACACACGAAAGTTGGGCTGTACCTCAGGACACGGAACGATCGAGATCTGCTACTATGCTTTCGTGTATCATGTCGCTCTTTCCGGCGACCCTTTTGCCGAAACAGTTAGGTTTCTTCTGAAAGGTATTCGGGAATACATGCCATATGCGTCATGGGCGAACACCGCAAGTGACTATTGGTCGAGGCCATTATTGCAGCTTAGAGCTCTCTGTCACTAGCATGAATACCCACAGTCTACATTCTCCGGAACATGAGATCTGGAGACAAGACAAGAACAGACGGTCCAGCCTTCCTGGAACCGAATGCCTAACGGTGATGCAAGCTTAGCAATTGATTCGGTTTGCCGCCCGACTGAAGAGGGAATTTTGAACCTCAATCCTCTTGCGCATCGGCCTACTCAATTATTTTGTGCAAAGTGCTTTGATGAGAAAACTCTGTCACCGGCTTTTGTGGACGGGATCTGACCATCCCGAGGGGCCCGGATAAGATTACATCTTAAGCAACACCCTACAAAAGCGACAACCTGAAGAGCCTGACAATTCAGTCATAACGATGTACATTTAGGCAGCGATGGCTCAGGGGCATCCGGCATCGTTCGACCGCGTCGTGCGTTTTAGCCCCAGAATGACCTCTGCGGCGCAGGCATTTCTCGACCATTTTCCTCGACCGGCCAATGACACCACGCATCCGAAGAACCAATAATGGAACACATTATACATTTCAGGTGGGCCATGGTGATCTGGCCGAATCTGGGGAAAGGCCAGTTTGTGAGTGGCGGGCGGAATTTGAGGCGTTGGAATTAATCAAATGCAGGACACGGATCGGGATCAGTCGATGTCTGTCCGGGATCCGGAGTGGTGTGTCCGATCAGACCATCCGGATATCCACCAGAGCTACCGGTCACCACAACCGAGAAAAAAAAAGTACATATACTCAAATGCTCACTCAATGTATGAGTCTCCAACGAATTAACAGCGTGACGGAATGCGCTGACGATCATCATGGACTACAACTTCAACACCACGCTCGCCGCACCGGCGACGGGCTCCTATCATGAGCTCTACGATATCGCCAGCCTGAACCCTAAATTATCCTTCCTCGAGAAGCTCTGGTGGACACATTACGCCTATTGGGACAACGACATTCTCGCTACAGGTATGGTTCTCGCTCTCCCATTCACCACAAACACGACAATTAACCCCCGTGCCCAGGCATCATCACCTTTCTCGCACACGAGCTCCTCTACTTCAGTCGCTGCATCCCCTGGATCATCGCCGACGCCTTCCCCAGCCTCTTCCAACGCTACAAGATCCAAGACAAGAAAGCACCGCCTTCCGCGCGCGAACAATGGAACTGCGTCAAATACATCCTTGCAATCCACTTCATCGTCGAGCTTCCGCTCATCGTCCTCTTCCACCCGATGATGGAATTCTGCGGGCTACAATATACCGTTCCCTTCCCCGATCTTAAGACCCTCGCCATCCAGACGACTATTTTCTTCTTTGTCGAAGACACCTACCACTACTGGCTCCACCGCGCCTTTCACTGGGGCCCGCTGTACCGTGCCGTCCATCGCGTCCACCACCAATATGCCACCCCATTCGGCCTGACTGCTGAATATGCGAGTCCGTGGGAGACAATGCTATTGGGCTTCGGAACCATCGGGCCTCCCTTGGTGCTGGGCTGGTTCACGGGCGAGGTTCATCTGATGACCGTGTTGGTGTGGGTGGCGCTCCGGCAGTTCCAGGCCATCGACTCGCATTCCGGGTATGATTTCCCCTGGAGTCTGCGGAGGATTTTCCCGCTGTGGGGCGGCTCGGATTGGCACGATGATCACCATCGGTATTTCCGGGGGAACTATTCGAGCTCGTTCAAGCATTGGGATGGTGAGTTTCCTTTTCCCTCCGGTCTGGGTCCAAAGCACTAACGTTGGGGCAGTCTTGATGGGCACCGTTGCTGGGCCTCGGGGGAAGAAGATGCAGAAGAGTGAGTAGGATGATGTGCTTAGGGATGGAGTTCAGTTCGGGTAGATGATATTGTTATTGATATTACTTATTACTTAATCATAATTGATGGATGTGTATGAGACTGAGTCGTTCCTTCCTTCCACGTAGTGACAATCATTTCTCGGTCTAATCCTCCCACTGCTCCTAACTTTGTCGACAGTTATCACTCACGAGGCTTCGCCAGGATAACCGTTGAACACTCGCCCAGCCAGCCAGCCAGACTCTACACCGATTCACTTCAGCTCAAATTGCCTATGAACGGGTCCTTCACAAACACTTTGACACTCATAAGGGTTATCCACTCCTATCAAAGCTCGAAAGAAGTCGAAGGAATGACCAGTTACAGTCTCCTCGAAACAACAGGAATCCATGATGCACCTAAGATTTGCCGCACAAAGTTTGATGGAACTGGTGGAACACCTCTGAGAGACGTGGAAACGGTGATATCCGAGGCTATCGAGGAACTCAGGGAAACGAGGCTATCAACATGGCGACGAGGGCGGTGAGCGGACCTCTGAGAGGCCTCAGGCTCGTCCAAGTTAGTGCAGGAGTCGGAGCTCGAGTATTTCCGGTCTCTCAATGTGTGAGAGGGGGCATCATGTGACTTTGGCGGTAGAAGCACTCTGGGAGCACTGAGGTACTGTGCGTCTCCTCCTCACATCTTTGGTCTTGTGTTTTCTGTGATGAATACGCCATTGGAAACTTGACAGGTAAAATATTCTCAATATCCACTTATTTGGCTCAAGGCTCCCTATGAAATTCTCTTTTCTCCCATCCTCCGATCGTGGATTGATCCGCTCGAACAAGCATGTTTGCCTATGTATCTGTCTTTGAAACGACGCACCTCGCCATACTTTCGCTTTGTCTCATCTTGACCTAAAATCTAATTCATGAGGTTACAGAAAATAATTGAATTCGCTACATAGACGCGTCACGATATCAGCAAAGATGACGGCCCTTCCTCTAGAGGTCATAGACATTGTGAGTTGCGCTTCTATCGATCTGTAATCATGGCTTGTGCCTGAATTGGCTCCATAGATCTTGTCGTACATCGCAGAAGAAGACTACGCGTATCAAGTCTCTAGGAGAGTAGAACGCATGAAGACCGGAAAACGGTGCCCTCCCGCCAACACCATAGCCTGTTTACGACTGGTGAACAAGAGCTTCTGCACCTTGATGTCCCGGCACCTGTTTCGCAACGTGATGGTCGAGATCCCTAAATACGAGCGCCTGGCCAAGATCTGCAGCAGTGAGTACGCTGGCTATGTTCGCCAGCTCGAAATTGGATTCGGAAGCCGTGATGAGGGCCTGCTTGAGCATATCGATCTCCTCGCGACGTCCATAACAAAACTGCGTAACATCGAGGCTTTGCAAGTGACCTTGGGCGCCAGCATAGATTACCCGGACTCGAAGATCCAATTGCTCCTCCACAGCATCCTACAATGTGCTGCTACAACACCGAGATTGACGAGCTTGAAGCTGACACTCCCCACCCTTGACATGTTCACGGGATCGGTCCTTTACACTTTGCAAGAGCCACTGGAACAAGTCCTGCGACAGCTCCGTCATCTGCAGATTGGCTCTTGGTACAGTGGACGGGTGTTTATGCATGGTGGGAGCCCGGCTTCTCCTCGTCTAAACTTCACAACTTGGTTCCTCGGCTTAGTCGAGTCAGCCGTGCATGATCAGGCGACGCGGTTTGTGCCGCTCGAGCGACCAGTCTCGCCTGCTCTGCATCTCGAAACCCTTCATCTTGAGGCGAGCAGCGTCTCTTTTCAAACTTTGGTCTCCGTCTTAGAGCAGGTTAAGCACTTAATTTGTCTCCTTAATTTCAGGAATGTCACACTCATTGACGGGGCGTGGCACGACATTTTGTCCCTGGCAATTCAGATGCCCAAGCTGACGGAATTCACCTTCATCGATTGCAAATCCCCGGCACCCTTTTCCACACACTTCACACGCACAAACTTCACTTTCCCCCTGTTAACCCCCCTACATCTTAAGCCGCAAATATTGAAATCGTATCTATTGTCATGGTGTAAGGTAGCAGCTGCTGCCCCTCTCGATTTCATCCGCCAGCATACAGATCCCAGGAATTTCTGGGCCATCAAACCGGCGTCAGCCGACAGGAATGGGCAAAGTTGGCAAGATCAAGTCCGTGCCATGTACAAGCAATTCGAGATACAATACCAGCACCACCACCACAACAACAACTTTCCCATGACCACGACCACGATTGACATAGTTGAGAAGAGGGCGAGAAGCCTAGCTAAGTTTGCAATCCTTCCAAAAGAGCTTAAACCCGTTTGTCGGACGCTTCTGCGTCATGTCGATGCCAACCGGAAAGCCCGCGGCATGAAGCCAATGCTGGACCTCGGGCCGGATTTGTACGCGTGGAATACGGTGGGGTTGGAGGGATGATCTTGTGGACTTGGCATTCCCGAAGAGCTGGGGACGGAGGGGAGATATACACCTGCTTGGACGCTGGCATTTCGGGAGGCTAACCGCCATCGGCTCTTTCCAATACACCTCCAAATGTTCTAGTTCCATGCACCTGATTGCGCTCTCCGCCATGTAGACGCGCCCCCTTCGCGAAACTTAGCAGGAACCGGTCGCAAGCAGTAATTCGCGCAAGCAATCATACCCGTAGTTGTCCCACAGGCAAGTCCACCAGAGACTCGATTCTGCTTATGATAGCATCACCCCTCCCAATTCTCGGTTAAGCTCAGACATTGAACCCGTAAACTAGCTAGGTACAGTACAACCCCTATTCTTCATCTCTACCCCGCTGTGAGGGGTGAATAAATATCCGGCCTAAGTTGTGCTTTTGCACCATGGGATGAGGTCTTTCGAAGGCCTATCGATGGGCTGTTGCTGCTTGGATTGTCTATCCTATCCTATCTTTTTTTTGAGCGGGAGTTATGGGTAGTGTTGATGTGGGTGGTCTACTTGTGGTACTATTTTCATGACATGGAGGGTGCTATTTGCTATTCGGAAATGACAGGTCGGTCTTATAGTCTGGTCCGGTTCCATGGGACTGGTCTCTGTTTGTCTTTTGGGGTTGGTCTGGTTACTTGGTTTGCGAAAGGGGGTTGCAGGGTTGGCTTGTGACCTACCTAAGCGAGGGTACTTTCTGTAGCTTGTCGCTACGGACCGAGGGAGAGGAGGTCGGCACGGCATAGTAGGATTTGTTTACCTGGATTCATACCTCAACAGCTGAATTGAGTTACGGGCTGAGGACTGCACTGAGTACAAGAGGAGAAGTGAGTGAAGGCAATGTAATGTACATGAAGGGAGCGATGGTGAAATGAATGAATGAGTGACTGGTGAATACTGTATAGCGTCAAGTTCTTCTAAGATGACATGGATCTACTATCCGTGCACGCACCGCTTACAACAGGATCATACCCAGACCGGCGGCGACGGCGGTAACCACGTACGCACCCAGCTGGAGAGAGCCGACGCCCACCATGGCGGAGCCGGTGATGTGGCCGGCGGAGGAGCTGGAGTCGGAGCTGGAGGTCGAGCTGCTGGAGGACGAGTCGCCGGTGGCCGTGGCGGTGGACGAGACCGAGCCGGTGCCGGCGGTGCCGGCCTCCGAGAGCATGGCGCTGCAGGTGCTGGCGGTGGTGGCGGCGGTGGTGGTGGCGTAGCCGCCGAAGCTGCAGGCCGAGACCCCCTTGTTCTGGCTCTCCCAGTAGCGGTTCAGCGCCCAGTTGAGCTGCTGCTTGGGCTCGCACATGCCGAAGTCGCCGTAGCTACCGGTCGTGCCGTTGTGGAAGACGCCCGTGCACGAGATGTAGCCGCAGACTTCGGAGAACAGGGTCGCGTACTTCGTGCTGGAGACCGAGTCCTTGACCACGCACCCGGCCGCGGCGTTCATGCAGGAGCACAGCTCGCTGTTGGGCGTCGGCGGCAGCGGCGACGCCTTGGCCTGCCACTTGCTGCCGACCGTGGGACAGCTCTGGAGTGCTGTGTTGGTGGGCGTGTAGGACGCCTTGTTGGTGCCGGTCGGCGTGGCGCTCTGGATCTGCTCCGAGTAGTAGGTGAAGTCCTTCAGCTTGCTGACGCTCGTGCTGTCGATGGCGGAGACCAAGCCTGGGAGGGATTAGTTGCTGCTGTCATACATGTGTCCGCGGTCCACCTACCGTAGTCGTTGTCAGTCTGGAAGTACATGTAGACGATACCGCCGGACCACACGTCGTTCATCTCGTCGCCGAAAAGAGCCTGGATCTCGGTGAAGTGGCGGGGCGACGGAGTGTTGCAGCCGTACTCGGCGAAGAAGACCGGGACGGAGTAGTTGCTGAACTGCTCGGTGCGAGTCTTGTAGCCGGACTCCTCGTAGGTGGAGTTGCCGCACCAGGAGTAGATATTGTAGCCCCAGAAGTCGACACCCACGTCTTCGCTTTCACAGTTGAAGTAGTCGGCCATGTTGACACGGATGTCGGAGTCGTCGTTGGTGGCGTACCCAACACCCATGGAGCGGTAGCCCTTGGCCTTGATGTAGGCCTTCATGTCGCGGACGGCGGCCTTGACGAAAGCGCTGGCATCGGTCGTGTCGATGGTGTTGGAGACCTCGTTACCAGCGAAGAAGCCGATGGTATTGTTGTACTGAGACAGATCGTCAATCACGTTCTTGTACCGAGTGTATAAGCTGGTCTCCCAGGTCGGATCGTCCCGATCGATGGACTCGGACGGGTCCGACAGATCGGAGATGACATAGATACCGGCTTCGGCAAGCATGTTCATGCATTCGGTGTGGTTCTTTGTCGGGTCGACAGCATAAGTACGAATGACATTGGTCCTGATCTCCTGCAGGATAGGGATGTCACGCTTGCAGAGGGTGGCGTCGGCCAGAGGGTCGACATAGCTGCTGGAGCTGCTGTCGGTGGAGTTGGAGTCATAATCGGCTGCAGGAGATTAGGCTTTGCATTGGCGAAAGTGGTCGAATAACATACCCTGATAGGCAACACCACGGATATAGCTTGAGAATGTCAGCGAGATCAAAACAAAACAGCCTGAGATCCGTACAATTGGGTGTTGTTGCTGCTGTAGAAGAATTTGGAACCCTGATGTCTATCAGCAAGTGCCCAAGACAGTTGAATGCAGGCCTCCCACCTTGATGACGATAGGATCAATATCTGCCAGAGCAGATCCCACAAAGACTGCCGCTCCAAGAGCGAGGGAGAGCTTCATGATGCCCAGAGTTTATTCAAATCAAGTATACGATAGGAAGAAAACGCGAGAACAAGAGGGCGGATAAATGAACGAGTGAAATAGAAAGATAAAAACGAATGGCAAGTATATCAAGACCTGAGTGCGCGCACAACAGGGAACTGAGAGCGTAACATATAGCCATCTTCCAAGGAAAACCTGGCACCGGCTATTTTAAGAGGACAGCGTATAATTAGCAACCATTGGTTTCTCTCCTGATATGAGCTCCCAGATCTGTGGCCTCTCAAGTCTCCTGGCCGGGGCCCGCTATACAGGCGAACGCGTCACCCACCACCATGGGCCATTGACGGTGGTAGTGGACATGATGGTGCTAACAAGGGACTAGCGATTAGAGTTGCTTGGGAGCGTCCACTCGCGGTAAAGGACAAAGCCATTAGACTGAGAACTCGGTAGCCAGAGTGGAAGAGCGTGTCAAGAAAGGACAGCGAAGTGGGACGCTGGCCAAACTGGTGGGTGGAGGATGGCGTCGTCGTAGTGCCAAAGTGGATGCCTGATTTTAGAGAAGAATCTTTTTCCCTCGAGTGGGAACGGCCGTCGCGGTGGCTATAAGTACCAGTAATTTGCGCATATTACCGCGGAGGAGGACGAGTCAATATCATATTCAATTGAGGATGACTTGGGGGCGATAGGAAGTTGGGGGTTGATCTTGAAGAAAGAAAAACAATAAATAAAGTGCAGAAGTTAAGATCTGTCGATCCTCTCGCGGCCTGAGGCAGCGGTTCGACGGAGTTCGGCAAACCCCAGACTGACTCCCGACCGGACATTTATTTACTCGTTACAACAACAATCCAGAACAGATCAGATCAGAGCAGAGCAGTCAAAGTCGACTATCGCTTCCAATACATCATTAACGCCATTCAATAATACAAGCCCCAAGAATTGAAACACGAACGACTTAAATCATACACTTTGGCCATTTTCGCCCGTGCACTCTGCCTCCCCTACAAGCCTGCATTTTCCCGCCTGCGTCGCTCGATCGCAGCCTCGAAAGACCGAATTGTGTCCAGAGGTCGCTCGAACCGATAGCGGGTAGGATTCGACACGTCGGGTTCCGCTGAAGAGTTGGTTAGATTGAGCTTCGATGCTGGGAGATAGGGGAACGCACTGATCACTTTGCCCTCGCGGTCGCGATGCTGCATTGCGCGTAGGGAGAAACCGCTCGACCCGACGCTGTCCACTACATCGGCACCAGTTAGTTCGGCACTGGTGGCAAACTATAAACCATGCAATCTCCTCTACATCCACCTACTTGCACGCTCCCCATTTAGGGCCTGATTCGGGTCGGCGCTGCTCGAAAGCGAGGTCTTGTGGTTGCTCTCCGCCGAGCGCCCGGACTCGGGCCGGTTGTCATTAGACGAGGCGATCGAAGGTGCCATGTTTGTTGCCTGAGACGGTGCCTGGATCGTGCGTGATTAAAAACAAGGAACCACGGCTGCGAGGAAAGATAAAGCAGAATGCTGATGCTGACGTTGGAGCAGCAGGACTGGGCGGGCGTCTAATAACCCTCCCCCTCGGAGTGAGAGGTCGAGTCATCACGCCTCTACGTATGCAGTCAGCAAGTTATGCCTGGGTGGTTTAACCAATGGCGAACCCTGTCTCTGGCGAAACAGTATCAGCCTTTCTACTGTTTTTAGAAGCGGCATGGAAGGAGCATCGCCCATCTGCAACGTCAGATCACGCAAGGGGCGCCAATGATGACACTTGATGCCTGCGTGCCTGCGTGCCGGGCTTGTGACGCGGCCGGTCGGAGGGTCCGTGACGTGTTCTCGCCCTTTTCCCGCCCTCGGTTGGTGCAACAACCCCAGGCCAAGCTTCCACTAAACCTCCAAACCCAAGGCTTATCACCCCGGTGAGCCAACAGGAGCCAACATTGGGGGATCCGCCTACGTTAGGGGCCACGCAAGCACACTGCCCTGCTGTGTGATTCTAGGCAACCACAATCTCACCCTCCGTCTGCAAATGCTCCTGTACCTGACGAGGTGAGATCTCTGGTCCAGAGGTTACTGAGCCAGAATGAAAGTTTAGCTTTTCTACAAGAGGGGTCGCCTCAGGTACAGTACCATCGCATCAGCCCAAAAATGTGATAGGGGTGGCCAAATGCGGACGATCATACCTCCTTCCAGTTCCGGAATGCTGGGGGCGCATCATTTTTTTCCTCTTTTTGCACCTCGGCTCTTCCCCACCCACGGAATAGGAATTATCAGATAGGACTAATATTCTTCCCTCGCAGGAGTGCCATCCCGCAGAGCCTACCCACATCCCGTCATGCCAGAAGATGCACCCACGAACACACTCGAGTGCATCAATTTAGTGAGCTTACTATCCAGGCGACTGTCATGGTGGCATCTGAAACATGCTGTCGCATGTTTGGTCTGCGTAAATCCGCCAAGACTTCGTTCGGATCGGTTGTAAGTTGCGAGCAGCCAAGCCGCGTTGCGTACACTGGTTACTTTTGTATTTCGCCGCTATTGTCGCGAGTCACGTTGACTTCTTTGATGATTCAGATTCGGTCATCCAGGTTCGGCAGCTCTACACTGCTCCCAGAACGGTACCGTAGCAATCCACAGAAGACCTAGCCCGGTAACGCGTTTACCTTAATGAATAGAGATCGATCGCATAGCTAGCCAAGGCCAATGCCTCTGCTACGGTTCCTCAAATCAGCTAGGGTGTCTCACGTGGAGAAATATCAAACCAGAGGGTAAGATCAGTGCCGGCCAGCTTGCTCTCTTTTTTCATATCCTTTCTCCCAAGCAGTCCACGGAGTTCCCTATAGACCATCGCACCTCCAATCTCAAAGAACCCGGAAAACCAAATTTCAGGACGAGTCTATATGCCCTACCGGTGCCAATAAAACCACCAGTCTAAAACCAGCCTTCCCTCCCATTCCCTTCCATTCCCTTCCCACCCTCCCACTGACACAGCCAACGCCGAAGAGCATAAACCCCTCCAGAAGAACAAATTAACCAACCTCTAACCTAGTCCCACCGCGACTTCAAGAATACACTAAATAAATGTAATTTTGGCGCACTCCACCCCGAGTACCCCACCGCCACATTCTACTTAATACTTAGTACCTCCGCGGCAGTCGGAGATGCTTACCGAATGGAGTATAACCATCTTCACTGCACTGCACTACACCCAGGGAGTTCAATGATGGCGAGGGCAGGGCTGTCGAATATCACCTCTACTGAGACTTTTATTCTGCTGCCTTCGGGTGATCTAAGACATTTTTCTGAGGTGTAAGTGTGGATGTGGATATAATTAAGCTGGGCTGTAGGGGATGACTCTTGTAAGTCGCCTTCTGGGGCTAATGTGCCAGGTTTGGGCATTGGAGTTGGGTGTCCCGGGCTCGGAAGGTAGGCACTGGGGATTGTCTTGCGAGGGATAAGTTATTTGGAGATGGGAAGAAATGGGATGGGGCTACTGGGTTTATTGCTGTGAAAGAGGCTTTCGATGGCAGGGAGGGTGGGCGATGTTTCTACCGTGGAATCGATGAAGTCGTAGGTGGGTGGATTGATCGACGGGTTACTCAAATTGTACTTTCGTGATAAGGACCAACTGACACGCTGACAGAAGCCTCGAGCATGGTCTGCTCATACTGAGCCATACAGCGCATCTGATAGCCACGCTATGCAAAAACAGACCTACACCAGTTAGCATCCCAAAACCCCCTCCAACTCAATCGCAACCCCCCATTCTCGACCATCACCACCACGAACCCTACCGCTCCCAAGCAAACAACCCCCTGCACCACCTTCCACGCACACTCCCGCAGATTCAGCTTCATACACGCCTGATGCCGGGCCAGCATATCCGCCCTGGTATTCCCCCTCGGCACAGGGACATCGGGCACCGGCTGCCCCAGGAACTCGCACAGCGGCTCCCACCCCTCCTTCACATGATAGAGCAACAGTCTCTCCTTGGGCACCAGCTCCTGGATCCTCGCCACGTGATTCCGATAGGTATCGCGGGCGTCGTTGCGGATATTCGTTCCGAAGAAATACAAGCCCGCTTTCTCGAATGTCTCGGGCACGATGCGGTAGCGCGAACGGAAGATCGTGTTGATGGCGGTGAGGATGGGTACGAATAGGTACTTGTTGACCGGGGTGTCGATCGCGGCGACGAGAGCCATCATTGATCTGTCGTGTCAGTGTCGCCATCTATACTAGGTAGATGGGAGGTGGACGTACTCATACCACTCGTCCACATCGCGGACTGTGACTATGACTTTCGCTTCAGGGTATGCCTCGATCAGATCTTCTGCGAAGCAAAGAGCCGGGAGGTCCGAAACAGCCTATAGGGTGTTAGCCATAGTTGACACTGCACCCCTGATTACCCAGACCCTTCCCTTGCGAGACATCCAGCAGCAGCGAAGCGAAGCGAACCCACCTGACAATGCCCAAGCAGCCGATCCCACTCCGCCCGCCCAAACCGCTTCCCCACCCCCTCATACTTCGCCCGCAAAGCCTTCCGCCACATCTCGCAGTCGCGCGGGTTCGAGATCATGGCCTGGTACCCGTGGTACGCTTCGTAGTAGCCGAGAATGCGAAGCGCATCCATCATCGCTGCAGTCTCTATATCAGCACTTGCCTGGATCATCCCGTCCCGTGAGACCTGCAACGAACTCACACTCCGATCCCGTCCTCGTTAGCCCCAATGAAAGCACCCGCATAGGCACGATCCGTGTGCATTGTTCGCGATCGACGTCCGTGACGTGAAACACGCGACCGCCGGCTTTGATTGTTGGCATTTTGTCTGTGGGTGTTGCGGTTTGGTGCTGGGGATGTTGTCGCTAGCCGATCGGTGAACGGGGTGCGGTCGTGCGATCGGATCGGTGGGTTTGTGTAACGGACGATGGGTCTTTGCGACGTAGGATTTGAGAGCGAGGACGTTGAGCTTAGGCTATCGTGGGATGCTGCTGGGAGTTGGAGCAGATGTTGAAAGTGAAAGGCTCAAGTGAAGGGCTCCGTGGGGGTTTTAAAGTCACCCAGACACGTCTTTCGTGTTGGTGATGGACAGCGCGTTTGTCGATCACTGCGGTGCGATCCCGGGATGTGACCGCTCATCGGGGATGTCAGCTCGTGACCGAGGACAGCCATGCACTACACCACGATGTCGAGTATAACAAATACCTGGTATAGACAACAACCGGACTGTGCTTCTAAGGTCATTGGTTTTACCGGGCACCCATCGGAAGGTTTAGGCCATCCTTTGTCATAGTGAGAAAAATTATATTGTCACCTCTAAACGCGAATCGCGCTAGAAGATGAAGTTGATCGCCGCTAAGATATACATTTCAGGGGCGTAGCTCGACTCCCTCATTCTTCCCGTTGAGACATAGCCCGTCACATGCTTTCTTCCTATTCGGGCAAGGCCCCCCTTCCCCGGGCCCGGCCCCGGGCTTGGCAGAGTCGCTCAGGCACTGCAGTATACATAGCAGACCCAGGCAGGATAAATAGACGGAGACCAATCGAGGTCGTCTCTCTTCACATATCCAGGCACTCGCTAGAGCACTGAATCTCTGGGTAAGACACCGATCTGTGTTGATTGCAGTCTGGTATGGCTTAACGTGGCATGCGATGCGTGACCGCAGCAACTGCACAGACAAATGATTACAATCAACCTTTCTTCCAATGTGATCATGACATATCTTGACACATTCCGGCAATAAGGCAGTACATCCTATACATCATATATACCTACTCAATCACACAAACAGTCACACCCACTAACCAACCAAACCCACAGCATCCTACCCCAAATAAATCTTACTCAACTGCACATCATTCCTCTCTTCATTAAACGCCATATCCAGCTGATACACCCTGCGGTTGAGCAACAACACCCGCGACGGATGCCACACGGCCATGACCACCATACCCAGAAACATCGGCAGCGCGTCGAACACATACGCGAACGCCTCATGCCTACCCAAATACCCCTCGCCGGTGGCGCCGGCGCTCGCATACTCCGCCAGCCGGTATACCGAGCGCACCAGGATCAGCGCGCCGGCCACGTACAGGCCCAACAGGGTCGTCTCCCAGGTGGCGTGGAACCAGCCGTCGGTTGCGATGCATGACGAGATGGACTGCGAGGAGGGGCTGCGGTGGATCCGGTAGTGGAAGGTGATCGCTGCCAGCAGGAAGACTGTGAAGAAAAGGAGCTGGATGACTAGGCCTGCGATGATGATGTTTTGGCCCGTCGTGAGGGCGGAGGCGTCTGTTGATGTGTGCGTGAGGATCGCGCCGCCTTCGGAGGTTAGTTTGGGAGATTATTTGAGGGGGTTTGGAGCGGGATGCGTACCGGCGCCTTGGATTAGGAAGGAGATGATGTCCCCCGCGACGAAGATCACGGTTAGCCATCGCGTCGGGACGATGCTCAGGGACTCTTTGTCGAGGTAGAAGACGAGACGGCCTAGTGTCATGTACAGGGTTGCTGCGTAGAGAGGCGGCGCTAGGAGAATCAGTAGCGTTTGGAGCGTGAAGATCGTCTGGCTGCTGGTGTTGTTATGCGCCGAGGCGCGCGCAATGTAGCCGATTACTTCTACTGCCGTTCAGGGTCGAGGTTAGTGGGGATGGCTTTATTGCGGAGTTCTGGACACTCACAGATACCACCCAGCACGAAGCAGGTGAAGTACCAGGCGTGCGCTCGGGCCAGCTGGTAGACATGGTGGACCGTTATCGCGAGGAAGAGCAGGACGAAGATGACGGCGGCGGCGACGGAGGGATTGTAGTTGTAGAGCTCGTAGGAGCCATCCGCGCTCGATGAGCTCATGTTATCATGGGTCTGTCTGATTGTTGAGTCTCTTTCGCCAAGTATAGGTCAATTGACCGCGAAGGGATTGTTGCGAGCGACGCGCGGGCCTGGATTTGGCGAGAGCGGTATTTACACGTAGAGAGGCGGCGCGGTTGACGACACCAGCATGATGACAGAAGAACAGCCCGAATCTGCAAGGCAGAACGATGGCCTGCATGTGTCGCATCCTGAAACTCCGCTTTGTCTTGTTTTGTGTTGGTCTGAGTCAGATCTGCAGTCTTCAGACAAGATGCCCCCAAACTGCCGCGCAGGCCCCATCTTCATCCTTCCAAATTGGGGCCAAATCACGTATCTCATTGGTTCGCATGCAGACGTCTGGCATTATGCATGAATAGATTGCAGTTATGAGGCTCTTCGTCAGGTACCTCGGTCGCGATCGGCGTCTGGCCACAGTGTTGTGCGATGGTGGTCAGGGGCCGTTGTTATAAGGGTCAACCAGCTGGGCTGTGCACTGCATCCTGGGGAATTGTCAACACAATCTCAAGATCAGCAGCTAGGACCCTCACACCGGAGGTGGACTTTGGGTCGATCGATGAAACTGCATATTCTGCATTAGGGAGATCTCGTTTCTTCTTGGTCTTTGGCGTCGTCATCAGGCCCATGCGTCTATCTCTCGATCATACTCCCGCATGGATCCTCGCTACCTGGTCATGAAACGAATATGGTAGGGAAAGACTTCCACAACCGCGGGCAAATAGAGCACATAGACCTGTATTCAATATGGAGTCGAGAAAATTCACTGCAATGCGAAACATCTCGATCAATCATTCTGCTCTCTTCCCGACTTTAGATCACATGCTGTACTCCTTCCCTGCCAGAAAGTACTCCACTGGTGGCCCCCACCGCTTCCCTCGCACTTTCCAAACACAGCCGCAACACCAACTCCACAACACTCTATCGTCCAAAAGCTTCCGTTCCTTCGCCAAATCCTCTCCTCGGTCAACAGCCCACCGACCTCAGTAGCATCCTTGCTTGATTTCCTGGATTCATTCCAAGTTCCCCCTCAAGAGAAGGAAGGCCTTCAGCCCTTCTTCCCACTGTGAGTTTTCCACCACTTCTGGGATTTAGATAAACCTGCTCACACTGATCAGGTGGCCGGGGCCTGCCTCAATGAAACGAAGCCTTCAGACCTTCTTCCCAGCGTAAGGCGACTATCCCTCCTCGACATCTGCACGACCTGCTCATACATACTAGGTGGCTGGGGCCTACCTTGAAAAAGAGAAGACCTTCAGACCTTCTTCCCACCGTAAGTCCCCTCTCTCTTAAAGCAATCTGCAGGCTCACGCTTACTAGGTGGGTGGGGCTCGCCCCGGCCCCAGACTATCGGTGCGGTGGTTGTCTCACGATCGCTCTTCTATACAATGTAAGCTATCCAATCTGGAAGCAAGGGACGGGCGTCTGCTGGACACGCGGGAACTAAATGATTCATCACCAGGTGCTTGTGCCACAATTCGACTGATACAGCCTGCTTTCCCGCGTACCGGAGATACCACACGGTTGTGGCGACCCTGGTAATGGGTTGGTCGAGATGAATCGTATGTGCTTCTCATCGGAGAAAGGGCACGCACCACACAACCTCGGATGCGGTGTCCCGAATGTGGGCATTTTACAAGATTGATCATCGACTCGGATCTGGCAGCCACTGTTAGTAGGATATGGGATCTCTTGATTGTAACAAGCGACTAACATATCTTAAGTACTCTCGAGATGCTGAAGTTTGATTTCTGACAACCACTTCATCCCGAAGCAAGCGCAGTTCGACAGACGCACTGTTTACAACGATCTATTCAGCCATCATGTAGCAGTACATCCCGGAACCATAAATTAACACTCGCATAAGTTCAGAAGAGAGGATTTCCAAATGTCTCACGTCTACGGACCCGACACTGCAATCGTAGCTTGAAACATGACGTCAATCGCTCAGCATGCCACTCATTACTCCTCGATTGAAGTGGACAAATAGAGACACTGCTATCACAGAGCCATCTCCAGCTTGGCGTCTGCAGCATATACATGCAGCTTGACGGTTCATTGTCTCAGTCGCTCCGTTTGAGCCAGCCGTGCGGGTACGTCGGTGGTAACTTTCTTCCATCAGGATGAGCTTGGGGAGACAATTTGCTCAAGGTTGGAACATGTAGCTGCATTCGACATTCCCGTCAAGATAATTTTCCTCGACGACGTTTCCTTTCCGGCTCCGCTCATACGGAGATTCAGCCTTGAAGAACAGGCGGCGAAAGAAAGTGCTAATGGACGATGCTGCTTGCACTCTGCACCGTTTCCTTTCTCAGACTCGAGCCCAGCTATATACTTCCTTAAGCCCCAGCGTGCTTTGTGGGAGCTGTACGTCGGAAAATGATACTTGGCTGCTCGGGTTCCTTGCGCATTTATGGAAATGCTCATGTGCGAGCAATATACCTGTGTCACATCGGCAAGGACCCTGCTGGCAAACCCATGTCCTAATACAGGAAAGAGACTGAAATCATGGCCTGAATGTCTGATGAATAAATCATTCAGTCACAAAGGTCAGTTGTTTAAGAGCCGGTCTTTACTTTTCTTTCTATCAATGTCTACTTAAGAAGAAAAAGCTTTATATATTACAACTATATCAATCATTATTCATAATTTCCATCACCCATCAACACCTGCTCCTTCAATAGAACTAGTTATAGATATCCAGAGTGCCAACAGCAGAACCATTGCCACAGGCGCCTCCAAAGTCCCCATACAACTCCTCACGCTCCTGGATGAACTTGCTGAACGCGGCGCGGGAGCAGCTCTCACCAGGCCCGTCGCGACAGCCCACCAACGGCTGCGGGGCCGAGTTGACCAGTACACGGTAGTACTCGGGGTCCTCGTAGCCAGGGACGTCGCACTCGAGCCGCTCGATGGCGATGTTCCCGAGGAAAGGGAGGATATGACTACTCTTCCAGGCGCGGTTATAGTTGATCTGATCGAGGGGCATGGTCCCGTTGAGGTCGGCCGCGCCCGTGTAAGCGCTGTTGTTGAACAGGCCCAACGCCGTGACGACCGTGGGCGGCAGCTCGCGGTGCGTGAACGAGACATACAGCGTGTCACTCGTGTTGGTGTTACCCGACACCATGGCCCAGCTGGCATTGACCCAGGGAAGTCCGATGTGCGGCGTCAGCGGCCGCCCGTAGCCCGTGTTGTAGAAATACATGATGTCGTTGGCGTATTCGAAGGCCAGCCATTCTGCGGAGCTGAATATGCTCAGCGAGCAGAATGGTGAGAATCCCCGGATCACGGTCTCGTAGCCGCAGAGCTCGAACATCGCGGTCACGTCGTCAGATGTGAAGTTGAATTTTGGTGCGAGGGTGTCCAGACGGGCGATGATGGGGGCTGTGTAGTGTTCGATGAATTCCTGTTTTCTTGGTGTTAGGATCGGAGGGTCTTCGGAAGGGGGGTGGAGGTGTGGGAGGGGACTGGGTGCTGCGGGCATACCTTCGACTGGTCGCTGCCGTAGCTCGAGCTGTAGGCCGGGCAGGCCTTGTATGGTGTCAAAGAGTCTGCGCCCGTCGACTTGGACTCGGCGATTTGCACGAGATCCACGGTCGAGGACTGGTTGTGGGTGTACCCGTTGATGAATCCCTCTGCGGACTTGACGGTGCGTTCGGCAGTCGACGACCACACTTTGTTTGCTTGGAGCGTGGGGTAGTGCTGATGCAATTTTATACCGAGGGTGGTCGCTTCCTGGAGGCCGACGCGGGTCAGTTTCTCGAGGTGCTCGTCGTCGATCGGGGCGGTCCAGTTCCGGAGAAACGAGAGCGCGCCAGTCGATTTCCAGTCCTGCGTCGTGTTGCGCAGCTTCTCGACGAAGGGCTCGATGTACGACTCGTAGTCGAAGTCGTTGGCGTAGATCGCGGCATGGCGCACAAGGTATGCTGCGCGGGTCACGTTGCACCCCGGGTGTGGCTTGGGATCAATGGGAGGGTCCTGGGGAGCGTAGTATGGTGTGATGCCGGCCAGGTGATGCAGCGGGTTGAAACCGATCCCCGTGGTGGTTGTAGCAAGGGTGCTGAGCGCGAGGAGGGAGGTGAAGGTCTTCATCGTGGACGGCTTGGACAACCCTGGTAGGGCTGATCTGATGCTCTGTACTGCGGGATGGTTACTGCTGCACTTCACCGTAGTTGAGCGCGAGGTCTGCCACCTATATATGTTTTTGGATTTCAACGGTGTGCCTTGTGGATCAGGGTGAAAACCAGAACCACGTAGGGCAGTTTACCTATTACATCATTGACAGGCACCAGAATATGCCCCAGACTGCAAAAAAAACGATGCAGTCATTGTCAGCTCCATACGTCACTGATCTGCCGGACATCCTTGGAGAAGCAACAGGGTATGGTGGAGTCCATCCGGCCAATCCGAGCCGCGGTGCGGCATTAAGGGTCGCCCCGGCAAGAATTCAATCGGGGAGAACGCAAATCGCTGCAGGAGCTGCGGAGCGATAAATTTAGCTCACAAGCCATGTCGTGGCCGACCACCTTTACCCAAAAAGTCATCCGTCGTGTGTGGTGAGACGCAGAAGATGAGAGTCCTGCGGCCTTCCTCCCTTCGGTCGCTATGTCATCGGACACAAAGCTTGTCACCGACAAGTTATTGGAGCGGTGCGGCTCGCCAAGTTCTGCCGGTGTCTGGGCATCCTCCTAACGGAAAATGATCGTCATCTAGTCAGGACCATGACATAAGGCCATAAACAATCCACATCACCGTCACTCCCTGTCTCTGTCTAGACCCTGATCGAGGGTGAGTTCATGCAACGTGAGCCGAGAGCCGTCTTAGCTGCGTATATCAACATACAGCATCTTGAGTAGGATGCCTGAGACTTAGTATTTGTGCTTGGCACAAAGGGCCCAGCTCAACTCAACCTCGGCGAATCTTTCTTGATGATGCTCCCACATAAACTGTCTCGTTCGATGCGCATCAGCATCGACCTTGTATCACAGGAATAGCATCAACTTTGTCTATGGTTGCAAAAAGTTTGTCAGTTAGTCACTGCAAGGAATATGCTTTGGTCTAACATATGACACTTGTGGAGCTGTAGGACGACTTGCCGTCAATCGGGAGACCCAAGTCCACCTCAAAGACAAATGTCGTCAATTTCCTCACGGCGTTGCGGGTTTGAAATAGTTTGCACTGCTGGGGACCAGATTTCACAAGATTCAAGCAAGAATTGATGAGTCAGTGAGAAATGAATGAAGAGCGGTTATCGTACGGCTCGGGAAGAAAGAGAGGTCTACCTGGTCGTGGGCGGGGAACTCAAGCACAACACATCTCGTGACTTCAACCTTCAATTCTGCCTGAGTCCGCCACATACATTATTGAGAACATATTTTCGTAAGAGAACAGACGCCTGATGCCTGCTACTATGCGCCAGAAACAACCTTGTCCAAACACAACAAAATTATTATACAAGGAACCAGGTGCAGTACGGTCAAGGAATCGTCATTGTAAGGCTCATGCACGCTTCCAGGGAGATTTAGACTTACTTTGGCGCAGATAGTGTCCTATATTCCAGACTATTAAGACCAGTATGACAAGTCATAGCCCTCAAGAACGTCAGAGTCGACGTGCACTCCAGCCAATTGCGACAGGCCAACAAAATCTTTTGCGCGCGTGCTTCCGAGCATCTTTTCCGAATGCCATCCACCAGGGATGAGTACTAGAACGACCTCCGCTAGAGCCCAAATGCCATGCATGTCCGAAGGGGGGAGCTATATACCGATCATCCAAGTTGCAACCACTGGAGCTATATCGAAAACCCCTGTCGAAACACCATACGTAGTTTCCCGTCTACCTAACACAGAAGGCCCGGTTTTCTACTATTAGGCCTCTTGTGTCTCTGATCATTGTGACCATCCTCAAACCCAGATTGTTACCCAACAAGCCAGCCTCACGTCTCGAAGGTCCTTCCGCTCATCAGACTGGGCAGCAGCAGCCTCATGATTGTGCTTAATAGTCCCGATGGGTAGTTATACTCAGTATGTTCTTATGAAAACAGATCAACACATCCAAGGAGCAGGTATCGCGCATTTTGCGACGTATATGCGACTTGTCCATTGAGACGTCCCCGGATCGGTCATGGCCCGCCCGCCGCCGCCGACTTTGCGCTCTGACTAACTGGCTACAGAGTGGCCTTCTCTTGTTAACGCAATAGCTCTTGCGGAGATACAGAACACTGGGGGAGATGTGAACTACAGTACATATGAGATTTACTGCAAGATTGCTTGCACGATTCCACGAACGGCGACGCAATCCAAGATAAATTAAGGCGAGAATAGCCACTTACGCACGCCCACAGAGACCCCTGTGCTAAGACTACTAGTTTACTGACGAAGCACAATCGTACTAAAAGGCAAAGAAAAATAAGGATTCCCGAAAGATGATACCAAGCTACATATGCAACGCCTCCTTGTTCAACAACCACCGGCTATTCCGCAGCAGGGGCCTCTTGCCGAGAGCCTTCCGGTTCGCTTCGACGCGACGGAGGAGCGTACTACAGGCCGGGACAAGCTCCTCCGGGATGGTATCCAGCTCGCCGGAGATGAAAGAGTAGATCGAGGCGTTCTCGCCCTCCAACGAGTCGTCCGAGTCGACCGAGCTATCGTCGGTCATGACCGAGCCCTCAGCGTCAAGAAGCATTGGCTGGATGTTGGCCTGGGTCAGGAAGCTCGGCACCGGCACCGTCATGATGACGTTCGTCATCACCGTCACCTGCACATCTGCCACGGTCATTCCGGGGGGCGCGACCAGGAGTGCGTCGGGTAGTGGTAGTGATTGTGGTGGTGGACCGCCGCCATACTCGTCGTCGCTGGCCGAGGTATCTGTTTCGCTTTCGGACACGCTCAGATCGTCCGCCTCGGCTACCGCGCCGGGCGGTGGTGCCCATGGAGGTGGATAGTCGTCGTCTGCTGAGATCTCTGTTCCGCTGGACATGTCCTCCTCCTCGGTACCGAAGCCGAGGGAGTCGTCGTCGTTGTCGAGCGACGGGAGGCTGTCGCTGTCGTAGTCGGAGGACGGGGGCGCCTCCAGCGGGAAGCTGAAGTACGCGTATCGGGTGTCGGAGTTGTGGGACGGGAAGCTGCAGTCGTCGAACCGGCAATACTCCAGATTCGGCATCTGCGCCATGATCGCCAGGATGTCCTGCCAGCCGCCGTCGATGAGTCGCACGTCCTCAAACACGATATGCCAGATCAAGTGCTTGCTCTGTGCGAGCAGGAACGCGAGGCTCCGCGCAGAGATGCTCACGGAGCCGAGGTCAATGGTCTGGAGACAGGGCGGGGAGGGCCCCGCCGGAATATCTTGCAGCCTTAACTGGGCGGAAGCGCGGGTCACTCGGCTGGGCGGGCGCTGAGCTCGACGCCTGTTATTCGGATTCGCGGCTGCAGCGATCAGGCCGAAGACCCAGGTGGCGAAGCTCGGTTGGGACAGGGGCCGTTTGTTGTGCTCCTCCTGCCAGATCTCGAACTCGGTCAAGCGTGGCAGGATCGGCTCCAGATGCTTTTCTGTGTCTCGGAACTCGGGCGTGAGGTGTGCGGTGTCGATGGGGATGAAGGGGACGTCCATGCACAAGGAGATCAGCTTGGGCGAGACGCCTTGGAGGATGCTGTGAAAGATTCTTAGCGCGCGTCGCTTGTCTTGCTCGCCGTTGACAGGGAGGCCGCTCATGATCTCCATGTGGCCGATGTTGCAGAGCCGGCTCAATGAAGTCGTGAGTGATTGGGCATCTTGCTTGGTGAACCGCCGGCGGCCACCACAGTTGCAACTGGAGTCTCCAATTCGGATGTTGATTGCACGAACGTAAGTCGCGTAAGGACTGTTGCTGATGGTTGCTAATCGCGGGGAGAATTCCTCCCGGGGCATGATCTGGATAGCGACACTGTGAAACACGCGAGGGGAAGCCCAGGTGCAGAAGGTCTTGTTGACAAGTCGTAAGCGAGGCAGGGTCGCGGGGTTAGTACGCTCAAACACCGGCACCTCTGGAGGGGGACGCCCTCGCTTCAGAGCCCGTTGCTCTGCTTCTCGTGCTGCACGGAGGTCGTTTTTCAGGTCTAAATCTACTTGGCGTTCGTCTTCGGCTTGGACGTACGACACAATCTACGCCGTTGCGATTAGACTTCAGCGCTTGTTTGAGACCCGCCCGGGACTCACCATGTCGATGAGCTCGCGAGGGAGTTTCTCCATCTTCACAGCTTCTCGCGTTGTGCCTCTCTGGTACCAACGGGAGGAAGATGACCTGCCGATAGATGAGTTAGAGTGGTTCTCGTGAGGTATGGCAAAACAGTGGGGTGCACGCTTATCATCAGGCGGTAAGGTTGATCGACAAATTACCTTTCTATCTTCAGTGGGAGCAGGCCAGCCAAGGTACGACATACAAGGCACCGGGTTAGTCAAGAAGAGAGCACCTGAAGTGAGGAGGACAGGGCGGGGAGTATAAGAATAGATGGCGAATGAGAGCCAGCTCCAGCGCCCTGACAAGAGTTTGCTTCCCCTCAGGGACGTGGAGATCGCCGGGCTCGGTGACCGCCTTCTCCGAGTGATTTCTGCTGGTCATTGCATATCGCGCTCTGCCATAAGAAGAGGGCGGTCTAGCCTGGGCTTATCAATGAGGCTGGGTGCATTTTAGTGGTCTTTTCCGCGCTACTGTCTATAATGGAACATCACCACAACTCCACTTCCTTTCCTTGGTGGTCTAGCAGCCTGACTTCCTTGATATGACCGAGACGTGAGCTGATCGCTGATCAGTGCTGTATTGCTATAATATTATAATGCTCAGATCCAAGTGACAGTGCCAGACTCAACCAACGCCAATGTCAATCAGGTCTGAAGTATACTGGATAGGTAGTGCAGCCATACCGTACAGCCTGACATCAGTTCACTTTGGGTTTCACGGTCGCTACAGACTCTAATCTTGGAAAAAGTTACATGGCCTTACTGTCTCAAAGATCAAGGTTCAGTCTCTATTCATCTACTTGTACTAGACATCACCCAAGCCAACCAATTCCACTCTCAAAGCAAATCGATGCACATTGGCGCTACAAACCACCGCAGTAGTGGTAAGTGAAAGAAAGAGAAGAAGTTTGTGCACTTTAATAGCTGTCTCTATAGTCAACGCTATGGTGTTGTGCCTGTGTTTACTTTATCAGGTACAAAGTCTTCAAAATTGCTAAGTACTCACTTTTTCAGATAGGGGCAGTCCGATAATTTTGGGCATGCTTTACTCACTTCTCTATTAGATTGTATTGTACCAAATGGCTATGGAGTACCGAGTAAGTCTAGATTTTATAGTAACGATGGTAAGAGTGGATCATTAGGGGTCCGATTTGTATACTCCAAAAGCTACGCCAGGCAGTTCCACAAACCACTATACACAACCCCTGAAAACCAGCAGAATCAAGAAGATATACTCAAGCGAGATATACAGACAACAAACAATCCGACAAAGTCCCAGTAAAGTCCACCGAAATAACATGCATGCACTACAACTTACCACAACTAAGCACAGATACAGATATCTACTATGTACATAATTCCCGCTGACTAACAATACACCAGCACAGCCGAAAAGGTCCAGACTCTCGCCGCACGGCCTCACACGATAGCGCTCTAGGGATACTCCGCGATCCCTCCTCAAAATCTCACTCCACGTACCAGCTCGGAGGCATCACAGAGAATGGCGGACCCGTTCACCTCCTACCTCATCACACCATCGGAATACCACCATGTAGTCTCGACGAAAACAACAGAGCGGCGGATCGTACCACTGGCCGCTGGCCGGCCGGCGCTGCTCCCCGCGTTCGAAGCGCGGCATCTCCCTGGTTCGAAGTACGCTCTCCTACCTCCCTTGCTACAGGCGCTGCGATGAGTCGCTATGCTATGGTGTCGGCACCGTCTACTACAGTATCTAGCACCGTCAACTACAGTGTCAACTACTTCAGACGACCGCTCGTATCTCCACACAGCTTTACTACCCACCTATCCACCTACCTCAAACCTGACCTCCCTATCACCGCGTACACCCCACACCCACAAGACCAAAAAACCACGTACCAACACGCTATGCCTAGATTCTTCGACCAGTCCCTCATCCGCGACACCACCTCGCCCTACCCCCTCATGCTCCCTTCCGCCGCCGCCTTCGCCGCCGCCATGACGGCGCTCGACATCCGGCCCTCCGACATCCTAGTCGTCTACGACGCCTACGAGATCGGCACGTACAGCGCACCGCGCGTGGCGTGGATGTGCACGTTTTTCGGGCGCGCCGGCGTGCACATCCTGAATAATTTCCGCGTGTATGTGGATTGTGGGTTTCCTATCTCAGGGGGATTTTCTCTAGCGGGTGGGGTGGGGATTGGGGTTGGGGTTGAATGGGGGGAGGGGGAGGGGAAGGGGTATCCTATTCCGACCATCGCGGAGCCGGATAGGGTGATTGTGTATGAGGAGGTTAGGGGGTTAGTCGGGGATGAGGATGTCAGGATTGTGGATGCTAGGATCGCGGGCCGGTTTAGTGGGCTGCAACCTGAAGACGATAACAGCTTGCGGTCGGGTCATATCCCTGGTGCGATTAATGTGCCGTTGGCGAGACTATTGGATGAGACCTCCAAGGTGATTCTGCCGGCGGCGAAACTCAGGACTGTCTTTGAGGAGGCGGGCCTTTCGGTTGCGAGTGAGGCTCCGCGCTCGTGGATCTTAACCTGTAACTCTGGCGTTACTGCCGCTGCGCTCGATCTGGCGCTCGCGGAGATAGGTGCGAAGGGTCCTAGAAGGTTATATGATGGTAGTTGGATGGAGTGGACGAGGCGCGCGGAGGATGGGCTGGTCATTGCGGACACGGACGCACACAGCTGAGGCCGCTGTTCTGCTCATGATTGTTAGCCCACAATAACATCATTGATCCCCGCGATGGCTACTGGTGGTCTACTGGGCCAGCGCGCATGGGTCCTGCCACGCAGCCGGCCAATTTAATTCGGTCAGCCAATAAACCCAGCGAGCTGTAGTAGGTCTGCCACTCAAGCAGTTCCGGCAGACTTCTCAAAATTGTTGAAGGCCGTATGATTTCGTGTTCTATCGATAACCGTTTTCTCGGTGGGTAATATGTGATGATGGCGTGAGTCGTGTATTCTCATCGCTCATTCATGGTCATGCATCGTGTCTGACATGACGAAAAACAAAAACAATAAAGAAACGCAGAAAGGCTCCCTCGTGTATCTAGTGAGGCGTATGCAGAATTGTATCGTATGACTGTATCAGGCTGCGCTCACGCTCACGCTTACTTGATCGTCCGCTGTGCTTAGTTTATCGAAAGCCCGAATCAGGTTCTCCAGGCTTTCCCCTTGGAAACTGCTGCCCGGTGGTGTGCCTTCTCGCGTCGGATGATGGTGGACCACGTAATTCGCGGCCAGGGATTGGATCTCTTCTTGAGTCCAGAGTTTCTCGTTGAATTCCTGCAGGATGGCCTGCGCCTCGGCGGGGATCAACGTTGCGTCTGCGCTGTTGCTGAGCACCAGCTGGATTGTTCGCAGGAAGGGTCGGCATATTCGCCACGCGAGTCCCATGTGCCAGAGTCCCGACACGCAGCTTACCAGCGCTTCGCGCCATTTCGATGACCGCAGATTCGACGCTGCGTGCAGCCCGATCACGAAAAAGTAGTGGACCATGACCACTGGTATTGACTTCCATCCGTGGCAGACACGATACAATAAAATGATCGTCGCCATCGCGTCCATGGCGTCTTCCAATACTTGCTGTGGGTTGAATTGCGTCGCCGCAATGATTATATCTTTCGCTGTGGTGGCTTCGCGGGAATTGAACAACCCGCATAGGTTGACTACGGCCATATGGTAGTATAGGCTGCAGCAGTCAGCGGTCTGCAGATCTGAAGAGGAAAGGCCACCTACTGAAGGCAGAGATTGTGGGGGGTTTTATTCCTGCCTATCCCCAGTACCATCGGCAAAGTGCGTTCGAATGTGACTAATTTCCCGTGGATGATGGTGCCTTTTTGCCAACTTGGGAGGTCGACTCGGGATGGCAGCTCTGCTTCGAAACTGGAAATATCGTTGATGAGGATGAGAAGATTGCGGCGGACGCAGATCCCTGTACTTGGGTAGGGCTTGAATGTGGGAAATGTGAACGGGTAAGGTGCCCATTGCTGATTGACGTCGGAGAGAAGGGCTTCTTCCGGCGACAAGAAGTTCTCCGGAGGAGCTCGCCAGGGTGAAGGTTTGCGCGACAATTGCATGGTTATTCTATTCAGCGTCAGCGCCTTCCACACCTACTCACACTGGAGATCGACACTCACGATTGCACGTCGTAGATGCCGCAGGCGATGAATTTATGTGCCCAGTTGTTTCGCTGTGCCTCCGTGACGGAGTCACTGTGGAAGACCGCCGACGAAGAAAGATGCAACCCGAGCTGCAATGCCATCTGGCCCCCATAGTAGATGTATTGCACCCCGATCTTGTCCTTCCCCGTGGCGTTGAAGAATAGCCCTAGAATCAGGCTGGCTTGAACGGTGGTTAAACATACTTTGTCTTTGTCCCGTTGCCAGAGACGTCCGATCTCTCGAAACAGTCGCTTGGCAATGGACATCTCTTCCCTCCTGTCCCATGGTTTCTCTAGGTCGTATGAATAGTGCTACCTTGGTCAGAATAAGCAGACCAGGGGATAGCAATACATACACACGCAAAGAAGAGGATGGCGTGCACCAGCAGGGAGGAGCAAAACTGCGTCCGTCCCGACTGGAAGTCATCGAGGAACACACGCGGCTCGATCAAATGCCAGGTGGGGTTGTCCCAGACGAAGAACAGCGAGAAGAGGTGCGAAGCCACCGGACTGTCGACGACGGTCGTCCATTTCTCCGCCGCAGTGACCGTGTATGGCGGATGTCGACTGATCAGCTCCGCTTTGCCCGAGAGCCGATTCAACCAGGCGCGCTGCACTCTGCTGAGGGTGACGCCGGGCCGTTGCGTTGACACCTGCCGGTCGAGGTGCATGGCGGCATCATGGACCGATGAGCTACGGCGGATGGTATCCACCACGGCCGGCAAGGCGGCGGGATCACAATCGTGGATCACCTGGTAGATCTGATGCAATTCCCGGAGCTGCCCCTGAAGCACCGACAGAGCTTGATCTAGACTTTTAGGATACTGAAGCTCCGCGGATGGGGGCTCTTCCTCCTGAGACTGTGGAGCCCCAGGGACGACCTGTGAATAGACTAGTTCAGCACAGCATCACGGGTCAGTGACGACAGAAGTCAAGTCACATGGGGATTGAGGACTCACTTCCATGTTGTTCTCCACTGGCGCCGACTCTGTGGGAAGCTGATCGGTGGTTTCATCGTTCTGGTTCGCGGGTCGGGAGGAGATGAGTTGGAACATGCGCTCATGGCGTCGGATGGTGCTCCGCAGCAGGGTAAGCTCCTTCTGTTCGAGGGTGCGTTTCTGCTCGGAATAGGTACATTCCAGGGCCAAGCCATCGCACTGGACACAAGTAGGCTTCCCACCATTGCACTTGGCTTTGCGTTGTCTACACGGATCGCAGGCACGTGAGGTGCGTATGCGGGAGCTAGATAGTACGATCCGGGACCGATCTCGCGGGATCAGGACTTTGGCCCGGGAAACTCGATCGGACGCCCCAGCTGGTTGGCCAGAGGGCCCAGTGAGAGCGGGGATAGGGCCCCTCTTGGTGCGCATGTCCAAGGTCTTCGAGTGAAAGATGAAGCCCCGATCGACTTAGACAGTCATGATCGATAAGATCGGAGAAATGCAATTGGCAATCGGCTGGTTGGAAGGTGTTCGTGAGTTGAGTGAGGGGGGGGGGGGGGGGGAAGGGAGGGATGGGGATTTGAAGCGGCTGGAAGATTTTTGTGGAAAGGGAAGATACTTCCACCATGTTGGACTCAACCCGAGAAAAGGATGTGGGGCACACAGAATATTTATCTTAATACTCGAGGTGGTGTGCCAATTCGGAATCCTGGGGGTGATCGGGGGGGAGGGAGAGAGAAGGAGAGGGAGAGGGAGAGGGAGGGGAAAGGAGGATCTATTGTTGCGGTCAAACCTCTCACACATTTGCTTTCAGTTGGTTCACCTCATTAGTACTAGGGTGATGAATGAACAGGGTGTAAACTGACTGATCAGGTGAGAAGAAGCCGAGGTAGGACGGAAAAGTTTCATCCTGTTGATCGCCTGGTCATTGGTTGCCTGCCGGTCGCGCCTCGTCACGCCTTGCAGATGCCTCAGGCAGACAC
The DNA here is from genome assembly GCF_003184865.1 of Aspergillus homomorphus CBS 101889. Lineage (NCBI taxonomy): Eukaryota > Fungi > Ascomycota > Eurotiomycetes > Eurotiales > Aspergillaceae > Aspergillus > Aspergillus homomorphus. Next base: position 44,845 of record NW_020291930.1, on the reverse strand, counting down.
TGATCCAGGGAGTCAGAGACAGGGACAAGGGGCACATGAGGTAGATAGACTACATTCGTACGGAGTACCTAGTTTCATCTTTTGCCTTATAGAGCTGACTACAGCGAGCTATTGTCCTTTGGGTCATTTTCATCTTGTGTCTTTTCGTGCACTTCCCCTTCGTCGACGACGTTTCTGAAGATCTGTTCCACGAGTTCCACAAGCAAAGCAAGTCCCTTGATCTTTCACCCTCCAGGGTAAGCTCTTGCTTTCATTTTCCATTCATACTAGCCAAGCAACCTTCACTTCATCGTAAAAGCCAGGTATGGCTCCTTAGACCGCAGTTTGTCGATTTATCATAAATGATGCGATCGAGAGAGGACGGATGCGTCATGGGACTGCGGAGTACCTATATTCCCCGCCATCGAAATCTTCTTATGCCTGCACAAGCACGCTGACTAATTTTTTGTGACCATCCAGCATCCTCAATAACTACTGGCTGATCTGCAAGGGCGATCCATCCCTCCCTTCTGATGCCATCAACACAGTCTCACCGCCACTGATTGGAACACGCCCCTGTCCATTGTTCGAGCACCAGCAATGCCTTTCAACAAATGATCTTGGCTGGATGAACAATCCAGAGTCGCAATCTATAAGAGAGGTCTTTACTAGATTGATATTTACTTGCCGTTAACGGCCCGCGACCACCTGTCAACACTACTTGGGCCGGCAAACTGGTCGACCGACAAAGTGACACACCTTGCTCGTGGTATAAGCCAAGCGTTCCTCTTGCTTGTCCGGGCTTGCCTGTCATCAACATGTCACCACAATCATGGTCGGGATGGGCTCCCAGTAGGTATTCAAACATCACCGGCTTCCATACTCCTAACACCTCGCCCGCCGAACTGCGAGGAGACTGCGGTACTGCCAGCCAGCAAATAGAGGATTTGACAGCCACCTGCGCCGCCCGCATTCCTCAAAGACCCCTTGCGTGACGCCTGAGGAACGTTGCACCTGGTGAAGCAAGCAACCGCGTTGACCGCTGGGCGTTCCCCATGAAAGCTTGGATCACCCGGGGAACATTACTCTCGTCGCGCCCACTTCTTGAGTCGTCCAGACAGCAAGCGCCCTCGTGATAATGGAACAGAAGCCCCTGAGCTTCCACAGAGCAAGCACCACATGTCGCGGCAGGAGGCAAAGAGAAGAGACAGAATGGGATCCGGCCCGCGAGCAGAGGCTCTTGCGCAAGATGGACCTGCATCTCATGCCCATGCTGACTCTTCTCTATCTGTTCTGCTTTCTCGACCGGGGTAACATTGGCAATGCCAGGATCGAAGGCATGGAGGAGGACCTTCACCTAGTTGGTGCACAGTATAACTGGGCGCGTATGTGTTAGCATCGGATCACTCTACTCTTAGCTAACCTCTCAGTTACCGTGTTTTTCTTCACGTATGCTGTGTTTGAGCTTCCGTCTAATCTGATCTTGAAAAAGATCCGCCCATCGATATGGATACCAACGATTATGGTCGCCTGGGGAGTTGTCATGGTTAGTCGCCAATTGCTTTATAGCTTACTTGTCTGACGGGTTCAAGACTTTGACGGGCGTGGTTTCAAGCTACTCTGGGCTTCTCATTGCGCGGCTTTTTCTCGGCATCACAGGTATGGGAGTCGTCGTGTCCGTTTCAGTTTTGTACAATCTAACGATCCTGCAGAAGCGGGTCTTTACCCTGGAGTAGCCTACTACATCACGATGTGGTACTCGCGTCATGAGGCGCAGTTGCGACAGGCCATGTTCTTCAGCGCAGCAAGTTTCGCGGGTGCTTTCTCAGGAATTCTGGCATTTGCGATCGGAGTATGTTGAGTATCTCCGTTTTCCTCGACTAAGCTCTAATCGTATGCCAGAAAATGGATGGGCTGAGTGGCTACTCTGGTTGGCGATGGATCTTTATCATCGAGGGTATCGCCACGGTTGTCGTTGCGATTGGGGCCTACTTCCTTCTCTATGACTACCCGGATACTGCGTCGTTTCTCACGGACGATGAGAGGGCGTGGGTTCTGCATCGCCTGCAGTTGCAGTGGTCGGACAACGGCAACGTCGTTCCAGACACCATCGAGTTCAGGTGGAAGTATGTTTGGGATGCGGTGAGCGATTGGCAGGTCTATCTGGGGACTCTCAGTAATTCTACCTGACACCGTCTCTGAAATGATCACTACTGACCATTCCAGTCTACCTGGCGATGGTGTGCCCTTTGTACGGCATTTCCTTCTTCCTTCCCACGATTATCAAAGACCTCGGCTTCACATCTTCGACTGCACAACTGCTGACGGTATGCATCCTTACTCCATGGTTTATGTCATCTCAGTACTCAGCGTGCAGGTTCCTCCGTACGTCGCCGCTGCCGTCGCAGCTGTCGTATCCGCCTGGTTTTCCGACCGCATGGGGCAGCGCTCCCCGCTCTTACTGTTCCATATCTCCTGCATCGTATGTGGGTTCCTCGTGTGTCTAGCTGGATCTTTGACTTGGGTGCCGGGTGTGATCTACTTTGGAGTATTTCTTGCAGTCCTCGGTATTCGTCTCTCTCCTATGAATCCCAGCGCAATGACTTACCGCGTCTCAGGAGTCTACCCTGCAATCCCAGGGCTTGTCACCTGGCTCAGCACCAACCTCGCTGCCAGTCATAAACGTGCCGCAGGAATGGCCATGTACATTGGCATCGGTAATTTCGCGGGAGGTCGGTCGATCTTCCTTACGCCATATGGAATCCTCATACAGTCCATGGATACTGACCGGTTATATAGCAATATCATCGCACTTCTACCGTAAACAAAATGCTCCGCGATACATCCTCGGACACTCCCTCGAGCTGGGGTTCGCTCTGATGGGCGTGATCTGTGTGGTATGTATGAGAGTGGCGTATCAGCGCATCAATGCGCGACGGGTGGATAAATTAGTAGAGTTGAGACCGGACTATACGGTTGACGAGTTGAGGGCAATGGGTGACAAATCGCCGACGTTTCGGTATACGTTCTAGCTTGAGGGGCATATGCCTGGATGGTGGCGCTATTAATATGAAAATAATGTTGTTTGTCGTCGGCCCGCTCAAACATTTCTTGCAGCACGGTCGGCGATGTTATCTACCTCCTTATCGAAGTCCTCTCGTTCTCAATCGTCGCATTACCTTCCTCTCAAAATATGAATCTCTTATGCGCCTTGCTCTCTGAATTGTTTCAATCGATCTTCACTCGAGATGTTCTTGCGTGGTTTTGCCATTCAAGTATGTTTTGTCATAGATACGACCGATTCATTGCATACCGCCCATGGTGTCTGAAGGTGCGAGCGGGCGTGGTGTCATTATTCCGCACAGCGTCTTATAACTTGACAGTTTCCTCCAGTCCCTTCACCACCTCAATGGCTCGACTTCTCTTTCACTAAAAGCACTAATTCAGACGAATAGTCTTTCAACCTTCACTTCAATACCAAACTGCTAGACGCTTATCAGCCTGGTTTACTCCGAGGCACCAGGGCTCGACCGTGCTTGCGGCTACTCGCTTATCGACTTCTTCCATTCTCATACGACAATATGCTCACTATCCATATTTATCATGAATCCCCAGCCTCCAGAATCAGAACGCGCTTTCTCATTTTCGCAGATACGCACGGCGACGACTCACCCCAGAGTCACTACAATCACCCTGCGGATGTTCTGATTCACTGCGGTGATAGGACAGACTCTTCCTTTCTTACGGAGTATGAGACGGCGATCGAGCAGCTTCAACATCTCAAAGCACCCCTCAAGCTCGTCATTGCCGGCAAACATGATTTTACCATAGACAATGAAGCCTTCAACAGAGAATAGAAAGTGAAAACCTGAAAAACGATATGCATCTGTTCCGGATACTATGCGGTGACAAACTGGGGTCAGGGAGCGTTTTACTAGTCCAAATCCAAGCGGGATCGATTTCTAGACAAGGGGACACCTTTCAGTTTCCAAAACGGGGCGTGACTCGAGATCGCTGGCCCTAACCGAGCATGAAGAAAAGTCTCATCCCCAATCAAGCAACCTCACACTCAATCAAACTTTCTACTCCCCTTCGAGCCGTCCAGATCTTTACCACTTTCAGTCCCACTGACTCAATTAATGCACGCCACTGGCTCTCCGTCCGCTCCCTTGACGCGAAGTCTGCCATCATGATGATATCCAGACTAGTCGTCTCCCAATACGCATTGGTACTTGGAATTACGTTTTCATTGATCAGCAACTTACTGTATCCCTCGCGCATAGCAGGGACCAGGCTCCGCAGGATCCGGCGACAATCGTCGTCCGTCCAGTCGTGCAGAGCGGAGTGCATGTAGTATGCTCTTGCCCCTATCACCCTTATCAACATCTCAGGTAGAATGCGAGGGCGACGACAAAAACCTACCGATAATAACCTGCTCATCGAAGAAATCATGCACCATCAACTCAATCCTAGGATCCAGGTTCAATTCGCGCGCCTGCGCAACAACATCAGGGAGCTCCTGCACGATCAGTCGGCCCGCGAGATCGGGCCACTTGCGGCGGAACTCAGATAGGTCGTGGCCCATGCCGCCGCCCATGTCGACCAAGAGCACATCTTCCGTGGAAACGGTGATTTCCTCGACGAGCCTCCGTACAGGGTAGAACCCTGGGTCCATCCAGCTCGGACGACCCTGGCGGTAGGCGGACATGTGGTTGTTGAATTCGCTCGCGTGTTGCGGGTGCTGCTTGAGGAAGTCGAAGAAGTGGAGGTCCGTGTCGAAGCCTCGCTGGAAGGCGCTCTTGGTGCCGTCGTTGGGCGTGGTGTAGTTGGTTGCTTTGAGGTGGGCTGGGAGGGCGAGGACACCCGCGGTGATGCAGCCGGTCCTTTTTGTCCGAGGGTATAGAGGTTAGATGGTTGGGTTAGGTGAGTTTGCTTGTGGACTTTGTGTGGGAGGTGCCTACATGCAGGGGTACGCGTCGCTGTACCGGGCGGATTGCATGGAGATGGAGAACCCCGTCCGCCGGTATTCGTCCGGTCCGGTTTCTTTGATCACCCCCATCGCGGCAAGGTGTTTGAGGATGCGTGCTGGGTGGAGAGAAGCAGATCAGTCTGGGTTCACGTCGGACGTATAGCGCGCGTTGCGTGTACCAAGCATCACCGGATTCACACCCGTTGCCAATGCAAGCTCGGCTGCAGACTTGGGCTTTGCGTCCCGCGACAGCGCCCTGAAGAGGTCTAGGTCCACTGCTGTTTCGATCGCTGCATAGAGAGTACTCTGGTTTCTATGAGCATACTAACTGCGACGAGTGGCTCTCGGGAAAAAAGACAGGAAGGGAATACCTGCGACCAACAGTGTCGGATGATCGCCTCGCGCGGCGTCTCCAAGGCATAGACCAGAGACCTGGCCGAATCGAGGATCTTGCTTCGCTCGAGCTCATCATTTTCGGTCAAGTACGCTTCCCCGTGCAATGTGATCCTCTTCAATAGTGCGGGGACTTCTTCCGGATCGTTTGGAGCGATCGCGACATTGCCGTCCACGAAAGCCTCTTGGATCGGTTTCTTGATGTGTCCATTGTTGTGACCGTTCACTGTTCCATTGATTGCACCTGCCATTGTGTGTATGCGATTAGTAGGAGATAGGATTAATGGGAGGACAATTGAGTCGAAAGGGATAGTTCACATCAGACCCATCCAGTGCGGATAGGCCCTGATATAACAGACAGGAGACCGGCGCTCAACACGGTAAGCCATTGGAACCAAAAAGGAAGAGATAAATCTATCTTCCTCCACGCCAGAGTGTGCCAGCATTATTCTCTAGTGGGCGTCCAGATGCCGGGGTAATTTGTTGTCTGAGCGGTTGTGGAGATGAAAGCGCCATGGTTCGGACGGAGAACCGCATTCCATCGACATGTGCTTCCCTCCCGTCTGCTCCGTCTGTCCCTCTCCCCTCAATACCCAACGTTGCATCGAGGATCTCATCCACGAAGACCGCGAGAGACACACTCTCTTTGATTCAGACTTTAAAGCATTGTCTTGCACGAAGATCATCTTGAGGATTTCGAGCCACAGTCCATGAGTTGTTTCCCACGAGGCCCAACCCTCGCTGAACGCCAGGCTCCGTACGACCGTGCTAACGTCCTCCCCGTTCATAGGCATCCTTGCAATTGCAACCCCTGACAGGGTATCTTCCTCTTGATGTACTATATTCACCATCTCCTGACACATTGCTCCGGGCTAGTCGAGACTCTTGAGCATGGCATACTTACGAGACAAAGACCGATGCGTCGACGCAAATAGCTCAGACTCCGAATACTCCAGGCAGCACTGGCAAGCAATGCACTGATGTCAGGCAATATAAGCGCCATTCATATAAGAGAAACCAGGCAAACAAAGAAACCAAGCTTTAGTGGATTTCCGGCTCCACAAGGCGGGCTGTCACTCGGCTCAACGGCTTTCTTTCGATCCAGTCACACAAGCCACGGTTAAATCATCCCTGTCATGTCGTCCCTCTAGTCTCGCACTACCTTGGGGTTGTTGACTCGTGGCTCAAATTGCTTCCTTGACAATTACGAACCCCTGCTCGATAGTCGGAGCCATTACCTGACTTGATGATGGTCGGACGCTATCTGTTGCGTAGCGACCAGGAGAACGGTCGAATTGGGTGTACCGATGGTAAAGTACGAGCATATGAGTTTGTCTGTGCGATGATCCATGAACGAGATGGCAGGTCGGTGGGACTTTCCCAAAAGTGCGAGTTCCTGTCATTGCCCCTTGAGATGGTGCGTGTACAAATTGCGCAGGGCGAAGCGATGATTTGAAAGCTCGTGGTGCTGCCGTGTTCAGCTTATTCTTGTCAATCGTTCCTATCGAGCTTGCAACAGCTCCCAGCCATGAACTCACCTCGCGCAGCTCCGACCGACGACAAAGGGCCGACCATCCTGATAGTGTTGTGGACTTTGACGGGTCTCACGACAGTTTTAGTGACCGCGCGCATCTACATCCGGGCAGGCTTGCTGCACAACCTCGGTGTAGATGATTGGGTCATTGCGTTATCACTGGTAAGTAAAACTTATCCCGCCAACCAGATCATCACTTAACAATGCCACAGCTCATGGGAGTTGTGTACTGCATTTTAACTACCATAAACGTCCAGCTTGGCTTCGGGAAGCATGCATGGCTGTTAAGCACCACTGCAATCGAGACTGCGACCTTCCTTAACTGTCTCAGTTTCCTCTTCGGCATCATCTCTTTTACGCTCCCCAAGCTAGCGGTGACCGCAATGCTGAATCGCATCTTGAACGCGAGCCACATCCAGCGTGTCTGCCTGTGGGCTCTCAGCACGTTGACAACGATAGTGTCCGGAGTATGCATCATATTCCTGTTCACCATGTGTGACCCACCTCGAGCTCTGTGGCAAACCAGGCTTGCCATCGAGGGAAAGGCCACCTGCAAGAATGTGTGGTTGTTGATCGACTACGCTATCTTTACTGGAGGTTGGTCTTTTTCTTCTAGCTTCGGACCACGTGCAGCACGAGCTAAGTAATCAGCTCTCTCCGGCTTTGTCGATCTGGTCTTAGCAATTTATCCCAGCACCGTGCTGATGAAACTGCATATGTCACTGCGGAAGCGCCTCGCTTTGTGCGCGGCCTTAGGTCTCGGCTCCGTGTATGTTCATTAATCATCGCTCGAGACACGGACTGATGAATTTTTTCCAGCGCATCTGCTATGGCGATTATCAAATGCACCCAACTGAAAAGTTTGGCAGACCAAGAAGACTACACATGTGCGCTTTTCCTCCCGTTGCAGTTTTCCGGTAACTGACCGAGAACAGACGGAACCGCAGATCTCATCATCTGGACAAAGTATATTAACCTCTAGCCTTTGCCACCTACTAATCAAGATACAAGGCTGACGTGAAACGAGATGCTAGTATCGAATCCAATATCGTGATCATCGCCTCGTGTATTCCCACCCTCCAACCATTTCTTGAACTCCTCCTCGGAAACCGCACCGCTAGCTCATACAGCAACAGTCGCAAACGAAACAAATGTGGTTCGAGCTTCCCCGACGACTCTCACGACAGCCGCAGTAAGGGGGCCAAAGCACAGAAGAGGAACCTCACCATTGCGACCGTCGAAAGTCAGGAGCACATCATTCCGAACCATGATGGAGACCAGAGGTTGAAGGAGAGCCACATGCTGGGGATGATTCGGCGGACGGATAACGTGACCGTTGAGTTTGAGCAAAGACAGGTTGAGAACGAGGTGGCGCGGTCACTGACTGCGTGGTGACCAATCTTTGACCATGTGTATTCCTTTTGTGCTGTTTGTCCTGGCTTGCAGGCTTGCAATCGCAGCTGATATTCAGGAGGTTTAGACCGTGGAAACAGGACGTACACGGATGACACCGATGGATAATCTCTTTCTCTTGTACTGCGTATGAGAGGGCATTGGAGCCATGGTCTAGATCAACTCTCTCGTTAAACTTCCCGGGGCCATCGAACCTAATTAGGTCGCAGGATTGTCGCGGATGATCTCATCGTTTGAAGTTTCCAAACCTGGAATCACAGAATTCAACAACTCAATTTACATCTGCTCGGCAGAATCTTGGAACCTCTCGCCGCGTCGCGGGTCCTGCTATAAATAATAACCCTCAACTTTACCCCTTTTACTAGAATCTGACACGCCGGATCATCTTCCCCGGATTGTCTTAGGCTTCCAGTCGAGTGGATGCGATATGAACAGAATAAACCTTGGTGGGAATCAGCCTTCTCTGCTGTTTAACCTCCCCTTCTATACTCTTGGTAACATACTCTCCGAACACCGTCAGACTTATTCGAATCCGCACTTACGACTGTCAATAATGCTGACACGAAACATCAACCCCGAATCCCCCCCTCGCCCCGAACCAGAAGAATACCTCCTCCTCATCCCCACCGGCCTCCTCCTCTTTGACCGGACAGGCTGCCCCACAATCCACTGGATAACCAGTCTCCTCGGCGCAGGCCTCTACTCCGCCGACGTCTGGATCATCCTAGAATGCATGTGCCTGTACCTACCAGCCACATACCCGCGCTACGCCGCGAGCCTCTTCGCGGCAAACGACTTCTGCAGCTCGGCCCTGGCCGCCGGGGCCGTGCATTACGGCGTGCTGCTGTATCGCAATCTGGGCGTGGACCGGGGCTCGACTGTTCTCGCCGGACTGGGCGTGCTCGGCGTGCTGGGCATGGCTTTGATCTGGCTGTACGGCGGGATGTGGAGACGACATTCGCGGTTTGGCGATTCTGGCCTCATCTAGAACCCCCACACTATCCTTTACTGTGAAGTGGAGTATAAGCGTCCCGAGGGAGAACCCCCGGACCCCCCTTTCTTTCAGCTTCCTGGGCACCTCAATTTAATATGGAAATCTCAAAGAGGATAGAATACCATACCAACCTTAGCAGTTCGATAACAAACCTTTATTAAATACCTAGTAAACAGCGCAACCCATCCCCCTCCCCCATCCACCATCGAGACCTAGAACCCAAACTCACAAATAAATCACAGCAACTCCCAACCCCACCAAAACAACCCCCACAAAACCGCCCTGCCCCCACACCCGGCCCCACGATTTCCGCTGGAGCGCACACCCCTCCCTTACCGCAGCACACGGCTGCACCATCCCTGCTCCCTTCCCATCCCCCTTGTCGAGGACTTCCAACCCAGCCTTCCGCTCCGGAAACAAGGGGGGATATACAAGATGAAGAACAGGCTCCGCCAAACTCAGCACAACGAGGTACGTGATATGCAGCAGCGGGGGATAAACCATCCCCGTCAAGACCTTCCCCTCTGGGTTTTTGAATGCGGAGGTCACGCCGTAACACAATGCGACGAGGGTGGTGGTGAGGAGCGCGAGGCTGGGCGCCATGCTTGCGTGCCATTTCTGGGCCGTGCGGGTGGTCGTGTTGGTTTCGGCCCCTGTTATGAAGGATCTGTTCTTGGGTTTGGGGGTAATCAAATGGAAGCGCAGGATACTCCATATATGGCCTATTCTCTATCAGTATATTTTCTGTGAAGAATGAGGGGGTGGGTGAGAGGTGGAAAGGGGGTCCTGTATCTCTTTCATTTCATTTCTCTGGGATTGAGGTGTGCCAGGGGGCTGAAAGGAAGGGGGGTCCGGGGGTTCTCCCCCGGGAGAAGCTCATATCTGGTTCATAGAATGAGGTGTGCCAGGGGGCTGAAAGGAAGGGGGGTCCGGGGGTTCTCCCCCGGGAGAAGCTCATATTTGGTTTGATGGTGGAAGTGGGGAATGGGGAAAGGGCTTACAGGGGGCGAGCCAGGTATTTTCGAGGTGGGCGAAGGGGGCGGTCTGGAAATCGGTGTGCGCGGACTGGAGACAGGCGAAGAGCCAGGCGAGGGCAACGTGGAGCAGGGCGAGGGCGAGCTGGAGGCGGACGTAGGCGTGGGTGGGGATGAGGGAGCCGGGGTTGAGCAGCAGGGCGGGCACGGCGACGAAGATGGCCAGCAGGCCGACGAGACGGCCGGTGATGCCGAGGCCGTTGAGCACGATGGCCCACTGCATGCGCGCGGACATGGTGGCGTTTGTGGGGGCGCGCAGCACGCGGGTCTGCTGCGTGTGGCCGATGTGCCAGCGGTTCTGCTGGGCGACGTGGCCGGCCAGCGAGGTGGGCACGAGGCCGAACTGCAGCGGCTCCTGCACCTGGACGGTCTCGTGGCCCAGGCCACGCAGAACCAGCGACAGCTGCCAGTCCTCGGAGAACGAATAGGTCGGGTAGCCGCCGGCGTCGACGACGGGCTGGCGGCGGAACAGCGCGCCGGACCCGGCGTCGATGGCGCAGCCCTGCCGGTCCAGCTCGGCGTTCTGGCACGTGTAGAAGTGCAGCCGCGACTGCGAGAACGGGTCGCCCGTCGGCAGGTTGTAGAAGTACTGGCGCGTGGTCACCAGCACCGCCTCCGGGTTGGCCAACAGGTGCGGCAGCGTGGCGCGCAAGAACTCGGGCGCCGCGATCGAGTCCGCGTCGAAGATCGCGCAGAACTCCGGCCGCGTCTTCTCCTGCAGCGTTAGCAGCGCGTAGTTCAGGTTGCCCGACTTGGCGAACACCTGCCCGCTCTGCCGCCCGCGCGAGTGGTACGACAAATGCGGCCATTCAGCCTGCAGCCCCGTCACCGCCGCACGCAGCGCCGCAGACCCGCCGTCGTCCAGCACCCGCACGCGGAACTGCGACATCGGATAGTCCAGCGTGCACGCCGCGCGCACCGTATCGAGAATCACTTCCACCGGCTCGCCGCAGCACGGCAGCAGCACCTCCACCACCGGCAGGTCCGCGTCGCCGTGCAGTCGCAGCCGCGCGCGGGCTGAGTTGCGCGGCGCGCGCCCGGACGCCGCTATCAGCAGCTGGTCTTGTCGCGACAGCACTACAGCGGTCAGTCTGTGCATCTTGGGATGAGGTGCTCCAGGAAGCTGAAAGAAAAGGGGGGCCCGGGGGTTCTCCCCCGGGATCGCTCGGGCCCCTGGAGGTTTCCGGGGAAGAACCCCCGGACCCCCCTTTTCTTTCAGCTTCCTGGCACGGGTGTCTGGTTACTTACGCGCGAAGATGCCCTCGATGGCCAGCGTCAGCCACATCTGCCATGTCTGCGCGGGCGAGGTGAGAAGCAGGACCAGACGCAGCACGAAGTACACCTGGAACGTGTGGATGGCTGCCTGGGCGACGTAGTAAAGAGCGCCGCGGTACCTCAGTCCGGCGACGATGCGCGGGTCAGGAGGCAGCTCCTGAATGTTGAAGCCAGACGCCATTTGCGGGAGTGAATGGACTGGAAGTGTTGCTAGACGTGTCCCTGATCCGATCCGAGGACTGTACGAATCTGCGGCTGACAGAATCCGCGCGAGACTCGACAGTGGTCAGTCGCAAGCGGCGCGCATGGGGAAGGCAGAGTGCGTTGCGAGGAATACAAGGGGAAGAGAAAGTTGCTGGAGGCCAACGGCCAGGACAGGAGGTTTTGTGCGCGGCCAGCGTCGAATTTAGTTCTAGAATTTACCACCAAGACGGTCCACTTATTGCCGGATGGGGGAATGCTGTAAACATTCGGTTCCAGGTTCGGGACTCTGGCAGACTGCGGGGGAGAACCGATTGGCAGGCTGTCATTCTTCACCGCTTGGTGGTGATGTTGGCAGTGGCGTTCTATTGTAGGCTCCAATGTAGATACAGTAAACGTCGGCATGTCGGTCTAGACTGGGGTCGGAGGGCGATGAACCTCATCCCTTCCTTCGTGCACGGGTGATCGTCCAGGAGTGTTTCCACCGCTGATCTTGGGGCCATCTCTGCCTGTCAGTCATTCACTGCTGCGCGAGATCCCAACCCGCAGTCTACCCCTATTCCAGCCAGAGTCACCGCACGTGGTTAGACGAGAGGCATTCCCGCCACAGTTGGGTCCCCTTTTCTGTGGGTTGCAGACCGCCTCGTCCCGTTCTGTCATTGTCCGGGCCGAAGTTAGCGGCTGGCTTCTGTTGCTTCCGACAGAGAGGGGGTGGGACTTGTGGCTGCTGGACAGGATGTGTGGACTGTTTGGCAGGGTTGAGTACTCGAATGAGTGAGTAAGTGATCACTCATTGGCATCTCGCTGGGAACAGTGAGGTCTGCGTCTCGCAGTTGTGCAGAAAGGAGGAGATGCACGGAGCATTCCAAGTTGTGGATGCCACCTAGTATGGTTTGCCCCCGCGCAAATCGGCTAGTCCCGTTTGCATTAGCGTCGCGAGCTTAGTGTGTCAGGTGACCTTTCCACCAATGAAAGAACTGATGGTGATTCCAGACTTTCTGACTCAGCGGATAGGCGGCGGCTGGTAAAGGTTTCTCCGCGCCGGCTTAACATCGGTATCGACTCTTGGAACCTGAAGGGTTGCTGATGGCGTCAATTAGGTTAGTCTTCTGTATCTGCTTAGGGAGTAGCTCTGAGTAATCTTGGATTCGATCGGAGATTGGTCTGCTCGTCTGCATTTGCCATCTCTTCCTCTGTCTATACGTCTGTCTACTGGTACTCATAAGAAGTATTATGAGTAGCACTCACCTAGTGGAAATATACTGACTCCACTTTGTAAGATAACAGCCACAAATGTATATTTGCGAGCACACCTACTATCTTATTGGTTAAATGCTTCAAGATATGCATCCTGGTTATCAGTCCACCATAAAATCCTATAACCTATCACTGCTATAGCTGGGGTGAAACCTTCCCCTCACCATGACGTGGGACGATTCCAGACCCACGGCGGGATTCAGTCAGCGACGCGGTTCGCTCTCTCGTCTGTCCGAAGCTGACCAACGCAGCCCCCATTTCATAACTACACTATGCTGACAATATAAACAACCAGCAGCGACGCGTTCCAAGTCAGCTCACGCTCGCGCAGATACAGCACTACGCTCATCCCAGACAGTTACCGCCGCAGCTTCCAAGCCATTCACCCAAGATGCCGTCGCTACTTCTGCAAAACGCAACAATCCTAGTCCCCACCGGCGACAAGAATGACTATGTCGTTCCTCTGCGCAACCACTCCTTGCTCATCGAGGGGAAGAAGATCGCGCAGATTGCACCAGACATCAAACCACCTTCGCAATCGACTCAGATCATCGACTGTACCGGGAAGATCATCTCCCCCGGCTTCATCGACACGCACCACCATCTCTGGCAGACTCAACTGAAGGGCCGCCATGCCGATCACACACTGATCGAGTATATGCCAACGGGTGCGTCGTGCCGCCCTCACGCAATGCAAGCATACTGAAACAAAGACAGGAAACCTGCAGCAGGTCAACTACACAGCGGAGGATATCTTCTGGGGTCAGCTCGGGGGCTGCCTCGAGGCCTTGGATGCGGGCACCACCACCGTGGTCGACCATGCGCATATGAATGTCACTCCGGTGCACTGTAGGTCTTGCTCACTCATATGGATTTGGCCCACAGACTAACACGCACGATCAGCATCGAATGGTCTCGCGGCCACCGTCTCCTCAGGCATCCGCTCCATCTTCTGCTACACCCCCACCGCGACGGTCAAGACCTGGAAGCCCGAAATCGAGATGAACACCAACATGCTCGATGACTGGGTCGTCGAGCAGCTTGAGGAGCTGGCGACAGCTGCCCCCTTCGGCGACGGTCGCGTACACATAGGTCTTGCTTTCGACGGGCTCTTTCTACCGAAAGAGGTGGTCGTCGCGTTGTATGACCGAGCCCGCAAAGCTGGCGTCAAAACAATCACCACCCATTATGTGGGTCAATATCTCAGTAAGCCCGACCTTGGACTTTCGTACATGACAGGTACTGACGAAGCAGGCGACCAATCGCTAATTGACACCCTCGACGACTATGGTCTCCTGGGCCCCGACATCCTCCTCTCGCACGGCAACAATCTTACACCCAGCGACATCGACAAACTCGCCAAAGCAAAATCCTGGATCTCCGCCACCCCTGACACAGAGATGCAGATGGGCCACGGAAACCCCGTCTGCTTCCAAGACGGCTGCACAAACCTCTGCGCGCTCGGCATCGACTGCCACAGTAACAACTCGGGCGACATTGTCACGCAGATGCGACTCGCGTTGCAGAGCGAGCGCGCCCGCCGGAACGAGAAGCTCCTCGCGCAGGGTAAACATATGCGGTCGCTGGACGTGTCGGTTCAGGATGTCTTCCGGCTCGGGACGATCCAAGGCGCCCGCGCGATCGGCATGGGAGATCAGCTTGGCTCGATCGAAGTCGGTAAGCTTGCTGATCTCGTTATCTTCGAGGGTGACAGCCCGGCGATGATCTGCGCTGCGGAAAAACATCCCATAGCCGCCATCGTGCTCCACTCGTCTGTGCGTGATGTGGATACTGTTATTGTGGATGGGCAGATTCGCAAGCGCGCAGGACGGTTGGTGCCTGTGGATATTGATTCCTCGTTCCCAGACGTAAGCATCGCAAAGAAGAGCGTGGAATGGAAGGACGTGGCGAGGGAATTGATGGACAGTCAGGAAAGGATCGAAGTTGCGGGGATGCAAGCTGGGGCTATGGGCGATCGGTTGACGGAGGCGATGAAATTATTTCATATCGACTCCAGCAAGTTTGTGTGAGCCGAGCGATAGATCAGCCTGCAACGAAGAGGGGAAATGATTACCCATAGTAGCCTCAATACTCCCTATCTCCGTTCCCTTTCAAGCACGGTCTGCTTATCCGATCAGCTCGTCTTTTAATATGGCGACTCGGACCGATAGCCGCTGATATTTTATAGATGGAGTGGAAATAGGCTTGGACAGCGAAATGGCGTCATCTACAGAAACCCACATTCATCAAGCACGAGTTTCATCCAACCACCTGATGTTCCTGGCAAGTCTGACTGACTGTTCAGGTACCGTGCGGAGCGGCACGTGGAATGACTAGCAGGGGTGAGCAGGGATCTTTCTCTCGTCATCTCGTCCTCTCTACTTCTTCACCCTCTCATTCCCCCTCCCAAGCCTACCCCTGCATGAAGGAGTGAACACCATCCTGCAAGTGATGACTTGCCTTAGATTGCGGAGCATTTCCGCCGGCATTTATCCATATTACCCCTGATCAACAGGGGATTCAACTCCCGCCTTCACGTGTATAATGAGTACCGCCGGAGATCCGTCCGTGGACAATCCGTTCATTCGGCTCTTGGCTCATTCCGAACGCCTTCCGCTGCACGGTGCGCGCTTGACCCATGTCACACGATGTCTGTAAGATTTGATTAGCTGACAACCTAGGTTAATTCGCGAATTGTAGATGTAGTCTGTCCGCACGTCCCCCCCGCGAGAATGACCGCGCCATGACTCTGTAAGGCGCAATATGGTGGAGCAGCGGGCGGAGGCTTCTCCGAAGGAGGATGGCGTATCGGAGGTTAGTGGGCTGCCAAGGACGAGCATGAGACTTTGACATCAAGTTTGTCTCGTTAAAGGCAGTGAAGTTAAATAGGACTTGCATTGCTCTTCGTCCCACCACGATACTGAGCCAGCGACCAGCACCACCACCATGGCCCGTACCAGTCTGGCCTTGCTTTTTGCAGCCCTCTTGGGTGAATTTGCAGACGCTGCGGCGTCGCAGGCGTATACTTGGAAGAATGTCGTCACGGGTGGTACGTTCCAGAATTGCTTGCCATGGTCAACACGTGCTAACTTCAATAGGTGGAGGAGGCTTCACGCCCGGCATTGTCTTCAATCCCTCCGCTAAAGGGTTAGCCTACGCGCGCACTGATATCGGAGGCGCGTACCGGCTCAACTCTGACGATTCGTGGACTCCGCTGATGGACTGGGTGGGGAATTCCAGCTGGTGAGTTCCTTGCTTGATGGTAGAAGGCCGAGCTGACTGAGTAGGCATGACTGGGGCATCGATGCCATTGCCACCGACCCCGTGGACACGAATCGTGTCTATGTCGCGGTCGGAATGTATACCAATGAATGGGACCCGAATGCGGGATCGATCCTGCGTTCGACGGATCAGGGCGATACCTGGGCGGAGACGGTGTTGCCGTTCAAGGTTGGAGGCAACATGCCTGGTCGTGGGATGGGAGAAGTGAGTCGATTGACCCTTATGCCAAATGGATGGAGCTGATGCGATGTAGAGATTGGCGGTAGATCCACACAAGAATAACATTTTGTACTTCGGTGCGCGCAGTGGACATGGCTTGTGGAAGAGCACGGACTATGGAGCGACCTGGACCAATGTCACTTCGTTTACCTGGACTGGTAGGGCACTCTTGTCCGCGGTTTGGATTGAGCTAAAAGTATGCAGGGACATTTTTCCAGAATTCGAGCTCGACATACACTTCGGACCCGGTTGGTATCGCTTGGGTGACCTTCGATTCGACTTCGGGTAGTTCGGGGTCTGCGACTCCGCGAATCTTTGTTGGTGAGTAATTTGTGTGTGGTCTTTGTTGTGTCTAACCGGTCGATAGGCGTCGCCGATGCGGGCAAGTCCGTCTTCAAGTCGGAGGATGCGGGTGCTACTTGTAAGTTTCAGCCTTGTGATTACGAGCAAAGCTGACTTGTCAGGGGCTTGGGTGTCTGGAGAGCCTCAGTACGGTTTCCTTCCGCACAAGGGAGTTTTGTCTCCCAAGGAGAATACACTCTACGTCTCTTATTCCAACGGAGTCGGTCCATACGACGGCACAAACGGAACAGTCCACAAGTATAACATCACCAGCGGAGTGTGGACTGACATCAGCCCCACCTCCCTGACGAGCACCTACTACGGGTACGGTGGTCTGTCCGTCGACCTCCAGGTTCCTGGCACCTTGATGGTTGCTGCGTTGAACTGCTGGTGGCCGGACGAGCTCATCTGGCGCAGTGTTGACTCTGGAAAGACCTGGTCGCCTATCTGGGAGTGGAACGGCTATCCGAGCATAAATTACTACTACAGCTATGATATCAGTAACGCCCCGTGGGTGCAAGACACTACTTCGACTGCTCAATTTCCTGTCCGTGTCGGATGGATGGTGGAAGTCCTGGCTATTGATCCTTTTGACTCCAACCACTGGCTCTACGGCACGGGTCTGACCGTGTACGGTGGCCACGATTTAACTAATTGGGACTCAAAACACAATGTGACCGTGAAGTCACTAGCGGTGGGAATTGAGGAGATGGCTGTGCTTGGACTCATCACGCCACCTGGAGGGCCAGCGCTGTTGTCTGCTGTTGGCGACGACGGCGGGTTCTACCACTCGGACCTGGATAAGGCGCCAAACCAGGCATTCCATACCCCGACCTATGGCACGACCAACGGCATCGACTATGCAGGCAACAAGCCTTCTAATATTGTTCGATCCGGAGCCAGTGATGACTACCCCACCCTTGCCCAGTCGTCCAACTTTGGATCGACCTGGTACGCTGATTATGCCGCCACCTCGAGCACCGGTACCGGAGCGGTGGCTCTGTCCGCCGACGGAGACACTGTACTTCTCATGTCCAGCACCGCTGGCGCATTGGTATCGAAATCGCAGGGTACCCTGACTGCCGTCTCCTCCCTACCGTCCGGGGCAGTCATCGCTTCGGACAAATCCGACAACACGGTCTTCTACGGTGGATCCGCGGGCGCAATCTACGTGTCGAAGAATACCGCGACCTCTTTCACTAAGACTGTATCCCTGGGATCCAGCACAACGGTGAACGCCATCCGCGCCCACCCCTCCATTGCGGGAGATGTCTGGGCGTCGACCGACAAGGGACTCTGGCATTCGACCGATTACGGTAGCACTTTCACGCAGATCGGCAGCGGCGTTACAGCTGGCTGGAGCTTCGGGTTCGGCAAGGCCTCCTCGACCGGGAGCTACGTGGTGATCTATGGATTCTTCACCATCGACGGTGCGGCCGGACTATTCAAGAGCGAGGACGCTGGCACGAACTGGCAGGTGATCTCAGACGCGTCCCACGGGTTTGGGTCCGCGTCTGCCAACGTGGTCAACGGCGATCTGCAGACGTACGGACGGGTCTTCGTAGGCACGAACGGACGAGGAATTTTTTACGGCAATCCCAGCGGAAGCTTGCCGGCGGCGACAGCTACCGCATCGGGGTCGAAGACTTCGACGTCGTCGACCACGTCGAAGGCCACCAGCACGTCAACCTCATCGGGCAGTACCACTTTGAAGACGACCACCTCCTCGTCCAGCACGACCTCGAAGGCGAGCACGACTACATCGTCTAAGACGACCACCACGTCGAGCGGAAGCACGGCGACGGCGGCGGCGTACGCACAGTGCGGCGGCAGTGGATGGACGGGGGCGACGGTCTGCGCCAGCGGATACACATGCACCTATGCCAATGAGTTTTACTCCCAATGTGAGTTTTCGGCGGGCGACTGATGTTATCATAACTGACCGTCACAGGTGTTCCATCGTCATGAGTGAAGGTGGGAGTGTGGAAGGATGGGTGTTGTGTAAGAAGGATCTTGCCTGTTGCAGACTTTATTTATAGTTACCAGAGAGATCGTTATCTGTATTTGTTGATATTTGATGTCGTTATTTCCTAATATGATCTTGTAATTTGAATAATGGTCCTCGGAGAATGAGATGCTCGGTTGTCGGCGTTGGAGATCAAGACCGAGACCGGTCGGCGGAGCGGAATTACTAAGATCCAAGCGATGTGTGGCGAGTTGGGCGATTCTTAACTGTTTCAGATGGAAGATGTTCGTTGGAGAAAGTACTAGGTAGTTATGAGAGATACTAGGAGGATTTCACTGGGAATATCATCTGGGCATATGGCTGTATCTGATCGTTGGTGCTCCTGTGCATCGAGTCACGTGATGTGTGCTCTTTCAAGAAGAACTGGTGGTATTTTCAATTATCCGAGGTTTTGCCATTCAATCAGCGTTAATTGTATCGGGAATGACCGCATCGACTAAACTCATCTTGAAAGACCTTGCTTGGTCATCCGCTTGGTGGGATAACTCCAGGCTGGAGACAAGCCGGATGTTCCGGCATAAGCTCCACTGACTTTTCCATCCGTCTGATGCTGCGTTGCTTCGTACTGAGATATCTTTCTTGAGAAATGATCCCACCTTAGACAAAAGGTTGCAGCAACGAATGCTACCAACAACCCACTCGACAGCCAATATAAGCCCAAATATCCCATACCTGAGCTCGATGCCACCATCCAAAACAGGCAGCCGAGCACGCGACCACCTGTAACAAGCGCGGAACCAACGGAACCACCACCATCCATGCTCTAGCGTCGCGGAAGCCCCGGACTTCCAACGCAGTACTCCGTACGCAATCTTATTTCGTATGACTATAATCTGAAACAAAGTAAGATAGGCAGAACCCGGCACGGAAACGGATGCCCCGTAACCCTGACATCCCGAGTGTCGACTAGTGTAGTCTAAGAGGGATATGATGGATGGATGTGTCCACTGTCTGCACCATGCCACGCAGAACCCGGCCAGGAACGGTTGGATCATGCAGGGTACGGGATGGGGATTGGTTTGGTGTGGAAGATTTCGTTGTTAAGAGGTTTCTTCACTGCTGCTGCTTCTGTCAGTGCCGGGTATTGGTTTCGGTCTTGGGTCAACTCCGGTGGGAGAGTCGGGTATGTGCATGGTGTTGGATAGCATTTGCGGTATTCGCATAAACATGCTGTGTTTCCTAAGCCTTGTCCTCTCCATGAGATTAAACTCGCATAGTTATGCACTGCATTCGTATCCAACGCAAAGCAAGGAACGCATTCAGACCGATAAACATAGACAGCATCGGAAGCACGTTCTGGCCATAGGCATAGACTTTATCTGCTGAATATCCGGCTTGATTGGCCGCTTAAACCCCGGACAAAAAGAATTTGCCAATGGCAATTGTAGTCTTCCAGGAACCCGAGGCAAAGCTTCTTTATCTCGGCAAAAGTCTAAACGACTCCACCAGATCCGGGGTCTGATGGGTCGGATTGCCGAGCCAATCCTTGCGGGCGCTGCTCCGTTTCGTCCCGGTAGGTACTGACCATCATGAACCCCGATGGGCATGATCATGGTGGTGATGATGGTGATTCTGGTCTGATCCCAAGCGAGGTCTGTGTGTCTGTCTTTTATCTGCTGCCCTATCTTTCTTATCATTCTCGCTTGACACATCCCTTCCCTGTCATTATCGCCAACTTCACACCTCCACGGAGGGTGATAACGACACCATAACCATGACCATGGCGTATCTCCCCGAGTACGAGCAGGACGAAACCCTCGCCACGACGCCCGGCTCCCAGCACGCCCACACACATGGCCACGCGCTCGAGCCCGCCACCACGCCGTTCGCCGGCCGCATCGGCGGCAACCAGGACTTCGTGCTCGACCGCAGCGACCCCAAGAACATCGACGTCCTGCACCGCGTGCCCGATGCCGCCCCTTGCATGACCCTGCCCGAGATCTTCGACCTGCGCGGTTTCCTCGCCCCCGAGCTGTGGAAGTTCGCCATGCTCGAATGTGTCGGTGCGTTCCACCCTCTCCCCCGGTCCCTGCACTGCGGTGCACCAGGAAGTTGAAAGGAAAGGGGGGTCCGGGGGTTCTCCCCCGGAACGCCTCCCCTCTGTTGTAAGGATATCCGGGGGAGAACCCCCGGACCCCCCTTTCTTTCAGCTTCCTGGCCACCTCAAGCCACCCCCACTAACTGACAAGCACAATAATGTAGCAAGCATGCTAAACACCTTCCTCTCGGTGTGGGTCACAACCCACCCAATGGCCAAAAGCACCGCACCCACAAGCGCCTCAGGCGTCTACAGCACGATAACCTTCTTCTCGCCGACCTTCGGCGGCCTCACCAACCTGCTGCTCACGCCCCTCCTAATCTACACCTTCTCCCCCAGCTCAGGAGGCCACATCAATCCGCTGATAACCCTCGCCACGCTCTTCGCGCGCATCATCTCGTTCCCCCGCGCGGTGCTGTACATCCTCGCCCAGACGCTGGGCGGCGCCCTCGCCGGCTTCGCTCTGCACGCCGCCTACGGCGACCGGAATATCACGGTCGGCGGCTGCTACATCGACACGGCGCTGGTGCCCGTGTCCAGCGGGCTAGTCGTCGAGTTTTTTTCGTGTCTGATCGTCGTGTGGCTGTGTTTCGGTGTTGCGCTGGACCCCCGTCAGGCCAAGGTGTTTGGGCCGAGTGTTGCGCCGTGGTTGGTTGGTGTTGTTGTGGGCGTTGTGACCTGGGGTACCGCTTGGACCCGCGTCGGGTATATTGGTGCTAGTATGTTCTCCTTTCTCATTCAGGGTCTTAGGAGTGAGGGGGGTAGAATGTGGATGCTAACGGCTTAGGCGTCAATCCTGCGCGGTGCTTCGGCGCGTATGTTGCGTCCGAGTTTCCCGGGTATCATTGGATTCATTGGGTATGTTTTCCCTCCCTTTGCCTTTGGATTGAAGAATCACGGGGGCGTTATGTTGGAATAGTTGCTGATGGTTTAGGTCGGTCCGCTGGCGGCTGCGGTGGCGCATGGGTTGGTGTATTTCGTTGATCCGTTGTGGACGGATCCCGTTCGGAATTGATTCTTGGCTGTCTTGTATATATTGGATTAGCGTATGCATTTGGTTTTTGTTCTTTGTATTCTGGTTTGGGATTAGGTGGCCAGGGAGCTGAAAGGAAGTGGGGTCCGGGGGTTCTCCCCCGGAAATGCCTATATTCTGGTTTAGGATTGAGGTGGCCAGGAAGTTGAAAGAGATGGGGGTCCGGGGATTCTCCCCCGGATACACCTAGGAATAATATGTTGGTTAAGTTGGACCAGGAAGCTGAAAAGAAAGGGGGGTCCGGGGGTTCTCCCCCGGAACGCTTTATATCTGGTTTAGGATTGAGGTAGGGTGGGGCGCTGTAGGAAAGCGGGGAACGGGGGTTCTCCCCCGGATACACCTAGAAATAATATGTTGGTTGAGTTGGGCCTTTATATTCTGGTTTAAGATTGCGGTAGGGTGGGAAGTTGAAAAGAATTGCATTGGCTGGCTAGAGAGTAGATACTAACAATCGCAGCATGTCTGTCCTCCCGCCGGTGCATTTACCGCAGTCAGGCGACAGTAGCAGGAGGCCACGATGGGCACGTCTGCTGCGGCGACCGCGAGGTCGCGGTACGGCTCGATGAGTCTAGCCTCGTCCAGCTTGCGCTGTCGGACGAGACACTCGTGCAGGCCGTGCAGGCCCCAGACGTTGTTCAAGCGGCCCTTGCGGCGCGGGAAGCCCTCGGCCATGCCCAGGTCCTCGCGGAAGACGCGCTCCGCCTCGGCCGGGCGGTTCTGCTCCAGCAGCAAGCCGCCCAGTGCATGGCGCACGGGCTGCATCCACGGGGGCGGGTCGCCGTAGGGGAGATTGTCTTCTAGTTCGATGCCCTGCTTGAGCGTCTCGAAGGCCGCGTCCACCTCGCCCCGGCGGTACTGCAGCTCGCCGTGCAGCATCTTGGCCCCGACGGCCAGCACGTCGACCTGCTTACTGGGCAGACTGGCGATGCGGGACACGGGCACGTTCTTCCTGGCGGCCTCGAAGCGCGTCTGCATCTCCTCCGCCTCCTGCACGCGGCCTAGGGCACTATAGGCCACGCCCTTAGCATACAGCACCGTAGCAAACGTCGAGCAATACACCTCCGTATCCTCCGGCTCCGGCAACGCCAACACCTCGTCCCACCGCCCAAACCTAACCAGAACATGCGCGCGATTGCCCAGGAACGCCTCGATCCAGTCCGCGACAGGCGGACTCTTGATCCTAAGCGTGTCCTCATCCACCACAGCCTCGAGTTGGTGTACCGCCTCCATACAAATCGCAAACTGTCCCGCAATGAACGCGGAATATAGCTTCGCGCAAACATTATGCACCCGGTACGCAACATACAGCGCCCCGCCGACGGCCCTCCCCGTGCGTCCCTCCGCCACACACCCCGCCACGTATTTCTCGTCCGCGAGGATCGCCGCCGAGTTACTCTCGATCGACTTCCGGTAGTCGCCGACCGCCATGTCGATGTGCGTCGGCATGTGCAGCAGGTGCGCGGCGTCACGGGTCAATCCGCGCAGCGTGTCGGCTGCCCGCTGCGCGATCTCGGGGTACGGGGACATCTCCATGAGGTGGATGTAGAGGTGGCAGAGCGTGGGGTTGTTTTGGGCGGACGGCTGGGTGGTGAAGGCGTGTTCGATGAGTGTTCGTGCTTCGACCGTGTGCGGGCCGCTTGGTTCGCCGGTCTCGAGGTTCCAGAGTCCCCTGGGGGATATGCACATTAGGGCTTCGGCGAGGAGGGCTGTTATGTCTTGGTCGGTGGGGTGGGCGGCGTGGGCGGTTCGCATGGCGGTTGCGTATGCGCGGTTGAGGGCTGGGAAGTCGTAGGCGTTGTCTGCGGCGGTGGTGCTGCTGGTGGTGGGGAACCGCGCGAACAGAGCCACGATCAGCGCCTTCTCGGCCTCTGTGGTGTTGGTGGATGGGTCGTTGGCGAGCGAAAGTGCCGTCTCCAGCGCTGCGTGCGCCCCCACGATGCTCGTTGCTAGGTCCGCCCGGTCGTACAACACCCACGCTTTGTTGTAGTTCGGTCCCAGCGCGTATGCCACTCCCCAGTGTGCTAGTGCACAGCACGCGTCGTGGTCCACGGCCAGGCGGAAGCAGCGCAGTGCTTCTTCGTGGTTGAAGCTGTAGGCCCATTGCCAGCCGCGCGTAAACCAGGTTTGTGCTTCGGGTGAGGTGGTGGTTACTGTTCGGGTGTACGTGCCGAGATCGTAGTAGCTTGTGTCGCTGGTTCATTCAGTTGGTAGTTAGAGTTAGTGATGTTGCAGATAGGGGCAGAAGACGTACGCCATGTTGTCGGAGTGAGCATGGATGGATGAGTGGGTGGATGGACGGAGGGTGTTGCTGTGTTGTCTTGCGGTGGAATGAGGACGAGCGCGGTTATAAGCTGGGAGTCGAAGCGGGGTATGGAAATCACCTCGCCGAGTTGCGGGGCTTCAATGTTCTCTCCTCCTCCTTGCATCGGCGATAGCAGGGGTGCAAATGCAGATCCCGGAACTATTGGATGGTTGCATAGTTGGGGATCCGTGCGTGGTGTATGTCTCATGTGATTGGGATGTATGCAGGACGTGCAGGTTTTCGGCGAGGACATCCTTGTTGGTATACTGGTATGTACATAGTTTGTGAGAGTGCAGTCGGCGATATGGATTTGCTTTTTTG
This sequence comes from Aspergillus homomorphus CBS 101889, assembly GCF_003184865.1. NCBI lineage: Eukaryota > Fungi > Ascomycota > Eurotiomycetes > Eurotiales > Aspergillaceae > Aspergillus > Aspergillus homomorphus. The sequence goes on along the minus strand of NW_020291930.1, from coordinate 20,233 downwards.
GATGCATGGCTGTGGAGATGGGTTTGTGGTGGTGTGTGTTGTGCTATTCGCGCTGATGGCGTGATATGATTCTAGTTTGGGTACATAGTTCTGTCCATTACGTGATGGGTTCGGGGGTTTTAGGAGGTATACTGATCAAGGGAATACTATGTACAGTATCCTGGGGTGCTTATGTACGCTAGGGCAGTGCAGCAACAGCACTTCGATCGAGATGCATTAGCTGTGAGCATGACGAGAGATATCACAATATGTCCAGCGTGGACAAACACCACCCTGCGACAAGGGATGTTTTGCTACTACTGCAGACTACTAATAGAAATCACACGACCGTGTCTCGCTTATAGAGGTCGGATAATAGGCAGAATGCTCTAATATGCCGGGGGCTATGCTCTGCAAACACTATACTAGCTCATCATGGCTTGTAGGGCAACTGGTGAATGCACTGTAAATACAGGGAATGAATTCTTTATCCCGAGGAAGTATTCATGCAGGTAATACTATTGAATGACTCAAAACGTGTGAATGGTTATCGCCATTGAATGGTCCCCTGCCTGGAGGTATCCTCCTCTACACTTCCGGGATCTGTTCTTTCTTCCTTTTTTCTCCATCTTCCATCCACACCCGGAGTCTGACTTTTCACACCTTCCTTCCATACTGGCCTTTCTTCTACATACCTTCTCTCATCAAACAGTACCTGGTTGTTCATACTCCCACCATCACTGTTCTTTCCTCTTTTGTACTGGAGCCCATAGCTGTATCTTTCTTTTCCGTACACCTCGGAGCTTGACTGTTAATACTCCTATCCTCAATAAAACCCAGGCTGTTCAAGAAATTTATAGAATCGGTTTGATGTACCGCGCTCGTGACTTTGAGTTTCAGCCCGGTTTGATTGAAGACTATGTTCATCTCTACCCCAGTTGAGGTACAAGCCATTTCCCGTTACTCTTTTATTGGATTGGTTGCGAAAGGACGAGTCTGAAGTCTTGATGGATCCTGCTTCTGCCAAAAATATCCCACTCAACCCCCATCCCACTATCCGATATGTGTCGCTCAAGGAACTCGGTCTGGCTTGAGGCCAGCCAAGATGGAAGACTAGAGGTATAGTTATCAAGGAGAGTTGTCACCGTGAGTCACCCCAGTCTATACACCTATCCCTGCTTGTCTTTCCTAGCTCTCAGATGGAGTTTCCTGACTTGAGATTCTGTTGGGATACTTCGTTCACTTCGATACTTTCTCTTTGAAACTTCTACTAATAATGTTCTAGTGAGTAAGGCTCAGGCTGATGTTCTCTGCCAATAGGGGCGGGGAGACCAAACCTGATTGAATCAATCCTGGAGAAAACACCTTACAGACCCTCTCGTGTCTTGCTAGCCATTCCTCGCGGTTCTTGCTGACAGACAGGGCGGATTTTCAAAGTTTTCCAACACTAGCAGGAATCCTTCCGCCGTGCTGGTATCGACGAAGGGCTGTGTAGCAGACCTAGCAATTTGAGCTGCAGCTCGTCATGCAGATGTGTGCATCGAGAGGACATGAGACCGTAGACAAGCGCCGAAAGTCGTGCGGGATGATTACACCAACCGGAATATCATGCAACTCTACCTCGAGAAGATGCCGATACTCGCATTATTGGGGCTGGATGAGATAATAGAAGAACGGAGATTTGCGGTGAGGGTCCGACACAGACAACGCTTTGTGCGCCCATGGAGGCTCACTGCCACTTCGTGGATACACCACGGGCAAAGACTACGAACCATTAGAGTCCCACGAGAATTGCGAAAACATGTTGTTCCGGCTGTCATGATGCGCCGAACTCTTGAGTCTTCGAGGGTTTGTTCTTTCAGGCTTACACCTGGACTTTCAATTGCTGGTGTTGGCTGAAGGTTTGTGCCTTCTTAGGCTCGGGTTACTGACCACAGACTGACAATAACTTCTATCTCAAACAAGGTATGTGACCAAAATGAAAAGACATGTAGGATCGGCCTGCGTAGGAGATTTCTATTGACATACTCATTCAGCATCGGATCCTCATTTGCCAGAATGCGCGTCGGTATACTCAATGCATATGGCAGCAATGAGTAGCGACCCGCTCTGTATTACGGCGAATTACGAATGGGAGTGAAGCACTCTTCCTGGAATCTCAGTATCGATCGACACTTCGTAGGGTACAATATTCTCCTTGGTGGTTCCACGGCTCATGCGCCAAGTGTCATATGATGCGTCGAGCGCACCAGGTGACCCACGCCAAAGGTAAACCATACTCCAGCTTCTTGAGGTTCTATTTACCAAGCTAGCATGTTTGCAGCGATGTCGGGGTTATTGAGATTGTTCGCGTGCGCGCTTGGATTGTCGCAGCCCATCGCGCGATTCTTCTATCTGGATAATAGTCGCATGCAGGAATCAAAGCAGTACAGCATTGGGGATTTATCACTGGCTTTTGAAAGCCTCCTATATGGGTACATGCTTTCATTCCTCTATGGTCAAGCCCAGTTGCGAGATGAGAAAGCACCGACTCGAACATAATACTCAATTTAAACCCATATGCGCCGGTAACAGGTTTCCTACGTCCAGATAATGCTTTCATCTTGGTCTACGAGAAAATGCTATAATTGCGGCAGATTCCACTAGAAAGTTGGATAAGCTAATAAGCCTCGTGCTATTGGCCTGGACCGAAGGCACTTGATCAGATCTCAAAGGTTCTGTCGAAATATCCACCTTATAAGGTGCCTCCGTCTCAAGCAAACGAATCTGGGCAAGGAAAACGAGCTTCAGCTTGGCCGAAATAACACCTCGCTCTAATATCAATTGGAGAAAACTCTTTCAATGACGCAGGATAAGCCACCAGGCAAGACGATCATTTACGATGCTTGTCCTCATACCCTCGAAGAAAAAGTACCTACACAATCCAGTTTCGAATTGGCGTTACTTCAATGTTCATGTGGAGGCGATTCCACTCCACAGTGGCCCCCTTTGGGTTGGTGAAGATGACGGCCACATTGGTAGCATGTCCTGATGTCCGGCTCCGCCAGTGTCCGAATCAAGTATATCAGACCTCAATGTCAAGCACGCAGCTGACCAAACTGGGATCGAATCATACAGACATTAAGGTGCAAGAAGCATCATGGAGTGACGCGCGGTCGGCCGCCGTTCATCCTCCTGCATCACGGAGTGTTTCCATTCAAACTCTCGGAAGTGCTGGCAATCCGTTCAGCAGTAGCGGGTTGCGTGGTAGATTGAAATCTCCGACGATTGTGGTACAGGACTTGCGCTTCGGGCTGTAAGTTCTACCTTGCTCCTGCAAGATCAGATCAGCATACTAATGCACAATTAATAGTTTTCTCTCTGCGTATTGGTGAATTCTTGTGTGGCCTTATTATTACTATTGCACTGAACAGCAAAATCATTACGAAGACGGTGTTGCAGAGCGATGTCCTGTTTACGGCCCGATGGACCTGGACCATCGTATGCTCCATGTGCTATCAGTTCAGATGGAGACAGTCCAGTTGAGGAACACGAGCAGAACAGAAAGACTTGAGATAGAACTGTAACACCAAGAGTACTAAAATGCTAATGTTTTCACATCTCAAGATACCCTCTCTAGGGTCTATATTATCTGCAAGGTTATATCAAGCGCGATCGCATTATTTGCTAGGCGAATGTGGTTTGTTGGCCAGCATCATGCGCTATCGAAGCTCGCACAAATGGGCCCTGAATGGCAGCACACAGTGCAATGAGAGGACCATCAAAGCTCACCCTGACCCTGAAAGAACCGCTTAAGCGAAGTCTCCTTTTACCCAGCCGTCATTTCAGTATCCATGGCTGTAAGGCAACGACATGCCCCTGGCAATCGCCTCTCATACCCATACCAGACCTCGCGCGGCGAGTCCAGTGCAACGGGCTGTGTCTGCGATCAAGGTACCAAGCACAAAGAGCCTTATTTATATCAATGCCATGCCATGATATCTGAGTCCAGAAACCTGGGGTAACCGCAAAAATTATATACAAGTGAATCATCTTGCAAAAACTGAGAGCCTGAAGAATTCCTAAGGGCACGCTGAAGCGGAAGGTTCCTTCCTCATGCCACAACCACAACACCGGCCAGTAGGTCAGAGCCGTTCAGACTTATACAGATCCGAGCCTAATACAGTCTGTAATTGAGCCAACCGCAATCGACACAATTACCACCACCACCAGTACTACAATCACCATTACCATTGCCACCCGCGCCGCTTCAATTTCGGCTCGCCAGAAGGAGTTCTCTGGGCGAAACCTATGGTCTCATGCGATGTTATGGGATCTCTATGAGACAGACGTGGAGAGGACGGACAAGAAGGAGCAGAAGGAGGTAAAGAAGGAAGAGTAGGAGAAAGATAAGTAGAAGAAAGACGAATAGGAGAAAGACGAGAAGGAGAAGGAAGAATAAAAAAAGGAAGAAGGGAAAGACAAAAGAACGCTCGAAGAACAGCAATCTAATTCCAGGCCACAGCCGCAGCCGTCTGGTGCCTCTGTGCCCCTGAGCACATCCCCCGTTCTCCCGGCCATCGCACAATTTCTCCGTCCGAAGACACAGCCGGGGCTCAAAGGGATCGTACCACCACGTACGGTGGTGGCCTCTTCTCAGCTGCCGAGCCCCACGGCGCCGCCTAAGGTAGGAGAACACACATATCTAAGAGATATGTTCTCTGTCCCTCTCGTCGACGCCCTGTGGAATCCCTCCATGATGGGGAATGACCTCTCACTTCCCTTTACACGGCTATGCGATGCATGAGTTCATTATTGCGTCAAAGCAATTAAGGCGACCAAATTGGCCATGATGTTTCTCTATGACTTCGATACACGTGGGGATATTAGCAAGGAAAGAATCCCGACGAGCCCAACAACTCCCTTTGACCCCAAGTTGGCCTTGATGGGCGGAGGTTGAATTGTTTCCTTCCCACTGAGTTGTAAACGGTTCAGGCAGCGTGCCGTGGGTTCTGCCGGGACTCCTCCTCGAATGAGAGCGCAGCCCTAATCATCCCGTCGTTTCACCCGGCCCGCCTCCCCAGAGACCACCAGTACGTTACAGAATAGGCCTGTGAAGCAGGAGAGCGAGCTAATACGGTCCGTAGAAACCCTCGCCGCCCCCACCCCCCCCGTCCGCGAGCCTGTCCCCCGCCACGTCAAATGGGGAGGCGACCCGGTGTACGGCGGTCCGCCAGTCAATCTACTCTGACCCTCCATGGGACTGAGTGGCGACGATGAAAGAAAGCTTCTCGCAAAGTCCTGCGTCAGAATTCTCGTGTTTACAGCTGGGGGAGATAACATCACGCAGTGGGATAAGGCGCGTATTGGAACAATTCGGGCCTTTTGAGCGTTGTGCTTTGCGTCAGTACCAACACTTTCACACCAATCTTGTATCGCAACTTCCAGTCCCAATGAATTTCTCAATGACGAAAGATATTCGCTCAGGGCCAACATGGCAGACAAACAGGACTGATGAACAACGTCAGACTGAGCGGCAACCGGTGCACGCAATGTTGAAAGAGAACAAAGGCCATGTAACCGACCCCAAACGTCATGACTCGTCCATGCGAAGCTGATATGGCATCGGAGGCCATAGCTTTGCAAACTCATTATGCCCTAGCAGCGCGTTCTGTTACTCTTGAAGATCATAGTTAGACGAATTGAAAATCAATGCAACCCAATCCCACGCAACGCTTCTCACAACCGCCTTGAGACATATGGATGGGACATGGAAGCGGGTCTGGGATAATGCGGTGGAAGAGACAAGGAGGAAGGTTAGCTCACATTCGTCCCAGCGTCATCTTGCAAATGGCCGATTAAAGCACCAGTTGATCATCACAGGCTGCATCAACGAGCAAGTGACCATCCTCTGGCTATCACCGGCATGCTGTGCAAGATCTGCATTTGGATCTGACATGTGAAGGGTTGTTCTGACCTAGGGTGGCTTATAGCATACATTCTCGGGCCGTAGCGTCTTCATGTTCCCACCTCGAGGATATGGAGGAACGTCCCACACAGCGTCCTGCAATAGAATTATCCGAACAGAGAACACGCTTCGCGCAATGTAGCCGCGATATAAGGCACATGCACGCAGTTGCAGGCCTACTCCACATCGTCTAAGCAGGCATCAGCTCAAGCATCGCCGCCACGTCGGTCAACGGAGTTGACCTTCCTACGGGGTCAAGGCTCGTCCAGTCAACAATAACGGAAAGAAACAATACGTGCTGTTCACTAGCTAAAACTAGCCAACAAAGCATGGCAGTCAGCTCAGCTAGATATGAAGCCTTCCTACAGTCACGGCTGCGTTGCGGATAGTGTTGCAGATGACATCGAACACCAGGGCGCGCGAGGCTCTTTTTCGATGTCGAGACCAGAAATGTTACCATTTATTTCTCTTACTGATAAAGGAACTGCCGACTTCCTGTTTTCCGGTTGGATTGATTGATTGAGGAATCTCATTGATTGAGTGCTACTCAGCATATCAACCCCTCGAGACGCCAAGATTATGTCGCAGCATGCAAGCGATGGGCATCTCAGATGGCTATCGAGTAAACGCAAGGCAATCTTTTTGACGTTCTGAAGATGGCTTGGAATACCCAGGCTAATTGATAGGATTGTCATTCGGCACGTCTAGCAGGAGAGGGAGATACTTTAGCTGCTGAAAGCTGAAATAGCAAATTGCCGCTTGATCCGAAGTTCATATTGCAACCGCAGCTACAGATGACGCAGATGCTGGGATTTCGTGACTCGATTAAAGCCTTCGCTCTTAAAAACATCGTTTACTAGCAGAACCACTTCTACTAACACTTAAAATGAGCGCCCCATCCCGGCTTACCAACCCGAGTACAAGTACTGGAAGTTAGTGGAGGGCGTATGAATTGATCGTCGCCGCGAGCACTGTGTCGCTAATCATATACGAGTTCCATGCCAGGCGCGCTGAGACAAGGGAAGACAATCTTGGGGCAACTTAATTTGCATTCAATCTAATCATTGGCTTTTCGTCTTGTGTGCTGTGATAGAGCAGCCACCCAAGTTCAGATGCAAAAGATGGCCACCATAACATTCTTCATGTTTATGATCGAAATCAGGTCATTTGAAGCCATTCTTCTTCATCGCTATAGTCCTGGGCCGATAGCAATTGACAGATTCAAAGGAATGGAAGGAGTGGCTGCAGTCAAACTTCGTGAAACCTTACTTTGTCGAGTTTTGGAATGACTACCTTAAGACAAGCGTGAAACCCGGGCAAAGAAACGCCGGCCTTGCAACAATTCAGGAGCACCTAGCAGCCGGGGAGGCAGGTGATATACAAAAGAATTCAGCAATCCATGACGTGGATTTAGCAATGTGGAGACTGAAAAACATACTGCAAGATATGTGCAGGGCTCTAGTCATGTGGTTCCGATCCCTGCAAGCTGATCCCAGCACTACTTTTCGCAGGGAACATAATCAAGTGGCAAATGGAGCGGACTACACAATCCGGTACCAAGTTCAAGGATGCGCCATTGGCCAACCTGCCATGAATTGAGGCCACGTTGAGGCTGAAGAGCGACAGAAACGGTTCTACCAGGCTGACTCACGTATTAACAATCTCGATGTACTGTGTCTACGCGCATGGTGCCTACCTCTACCCCTTTTCCAAAGGCGGATATGTACATTGCGGAGGCGGAGATGTAGACCAAGCAAGCATCGCTTGGCTGAGAAGCAGAGAGACAATAAGGGAGCACCCATGCGTCGTTCGATACTGCGCGAGCCGCGCAGACGAGCGACCTACTGGACAGAGTCCGAACCGAGGGATAATTCTATGCGAGCTCATCTCTCCGCCTTCGTTGTTCCTTTGAAGCCCGCCCTTGGAGGAGGTCCAAGTGAGTAGTCGAAAATCTCTGACCTATCACGCTGGGTAGAGAGCAAGCGTACTTACTGAATGCCACTCGAACAAGAAAACGAAGAGTCTCGGACAGATTAGCGATAGACGAACACAAGTTCGTCTCGCTCCCGTATCCGCTTCAGACCCAGAGGCGCAACACGGGATAGGGTAAACCTGGGAATCGGTTAAAGGGCTAACTATCATTTGCATATCACCCTACGACCAACTCTCCCCTTTCTGAATATTGAGGCATTTTGTTCTGAGCCCAAAGATGATACCAATGTTTCAAGGGCAGTTTCTCAATACCTGAAACCAGAGAAAAGGGGGCAGTACTACCGATCACTCTTTCACAGATCTATAGAACCCTATGAGGAACCCTCTGACGGCATATATTAGCTGTCGACCGGTAGACTAGTTCTTCTGAAGAGCATGGCCCATGAATTGGTTATATCATTTTACTAACTTAGCCACAAGCATCAGCGTGCAATCGACCGTAGCTTCCAAATCTGCAGGAATTTGATAGCGCTACACATGCCTGGAGACAAAATGTCATTAAGTGGGAGGTTTTTCTAGTTGTGGTGACCAAACCAATGATACCTTTGCTGGCGACCTGGTCACACTTGATGCAATCACGATAAGGTATCGCATGCAGCTAATCAATCTGACGAGATATTAACTAGACTTCTGAAACCGTCTCTCCTATGCCCCTTATCTTTACTCGAGTTGATTCAAAAGCTTTTGATCAGGTCATAATGCCGGAAAGAACTTTGCTATAAGGGCAAGCCGAGGAAAGGCTGCTAGCGCGCATGCACAACGTCTGAAGGATGATGTCTTCTTGCCATGGGTTGGGTTCTGCTGAATGAAATCCCCCTATACTACCCTTTGAACTGCGTCGACATAACGAAGATAAGTTGGTGTACGAAGTTTTCAGTCTCCACGGCCTTGTTGAATCTACTTCATACTATGAAGCCCGCGTCCCAGCTTGATGCTGCCTGGTTGTCGAAGAGAATCATAAGAAGGCATGAGACAGATTATCATTTATCTGTGCTTGTCTGCTTCCCCTTCTTTGCGGAATACTTCAAACGCATACCTTAGCAGGTTACGAATACCCTCGTCTGCCCATTGATCAGCCTTATTTTCCACCAAGGATTCCTTCTCAAGCATTTGCGATCCCTCGAACTATAGCCAGGTGCTCTACGTCCGTTTACTTCGACGCACGACGTGCACTTGCCAACTTCAAGTTCAGTTGCATCCGATGAGTTACAGAGCATCGCCAAGGGCAGCGGAGTCAAAGCAGAACATTACCCTGGACCAAGTCAACAGCCGTGGCGCTGAATCTGGTGACAATATATATCAGCTACGCTAGCTGCAAGTGTTGTCACCTATGACCGATGTTGTTAGCCGGCTAATTCGATGCGATCAAGGATTAAATTCTACTTACACTCAAGTGGAAACCGAGGCTGTTCCCTTCGTTGACAAGACTGACACGTCAGAACTTCAAGTTGCCGCGGGCGCCTACGGAAGAATGCCAACCCTTAGATCCTGGAACTCATCTCAATTCGAGGCCTTTCTGCTTTGGGCCCACTTGTTCCAATTCATCTACAGCGGTATCGTAAAATGATTCTAGAGATTTGATTTGCTGACACGTTGGTTGCGGACCGTCGACCATTTAAACTATGATACGCCCGACTGAGGCTTTGTATCTCGAATTTACGTTTCCAGTTCGGCGACTTCGGACCTGTCTGCCGTCGAAGCCCCTGGGGCGATGTCCCGGGCTCAAGACTGATGCAGATTGAAAGCTATTGCAGTAACATTGGACAAGAACAATTCAGGTGTTTACATTCATGATCTGAATTCTGATACCAGTTTCGGAAAGCTTGCAGATGGGTTTACTATACTGCCGGAGAAAGTGGAACCTAACACAAGCCGTGGCAGGGCTCAGGTTGTTCTTCGGCCAGGAACCGCGTTGGAGAAGCGCTAGGTCAATGAATATTCAGTTTCATTGATTATATATCATATTACTAGTGTTGTTCCATAACTTTTGGTACACAGCTCTGTAGTTGCCGCATACCCATGATGCGCACGGGCCAGTCTGGTGCGGCGGCCCGGATTGACTCCTGATCATGGCGGGGATAACCCTCAGGAGAGCCAGTCAATTGCTGTTTTTGGGAGTCTTCGCCCTTCGAGGATTAGGACCCCGTTGCTATGCTTTTCCGGTGGAGCGCCTGCCGACTCGCCCACAGGGCGGACTGGGTGAGGGGCCTTTCGTTTTGGATGGATAGACATGTTTACCCGCCCAGGTGGTTAGCTGCATCCCCAATTGGCTGTACGTATTTCTTCGTCTTCTGATGATGATTGAGAAATTCGCGGGTAACAATAAGAATCGTAAACTCTGTACTGTAAAGGATAATTGACGCAATGCTGTCATTTCTAATGCGGTGGAGCCGCGGGGCTTATGGTTGACTATGGATCTGTGGATTTCCGGTCCCTTGATTGGCATTTCACCAGTTCAATTAAGACCAGGCTCGCGATTCTGATCGGAAGCAATCTTGCAATCTACAGGAGAAAGAACAAGAATTCAAAAGAAGAGAGAAGATCAGAAATGCCGCCTTGATATGTGTAGCCGGCCGTACTAGGCATGCATAGCGAGGGGTTTGGGACCAGATTTCTACCCATGTCACAAATCTGTACTATGAACTTGGATAGTGACATTGGAAATAATAACTAAAACATAGTAGTATTAGTTACTCCTCATCACTATCATGATATGTAGATTCACTAGAAATACTAAATTGATATGTATTTCGTACGCTCCTCGCCGAACAAGATTAAAAAACGCCTAGGCCTAGAATTAGGAAGAAATTAATATCATGTCTATTACTCTACAAGATAACTAGCTTATACTAAACATGTATGTCAGATAAAAGAGTATTAGGTGCCTCCGACAACACTTTGACAGCATCTATAAGTCTTTCAGCCAGGCGAGTCGCCGACGGGCGATCCATCAGCGAACTCGCCGTCAAAACCTGAATGTCCAACTTCTCCGGCCCAGAAACACACCGGAAAAGCAACTGACACGGCAAATCAAGATATACTGACTTGCTAAACGTCAAACATTCCACGCCATCAAGAGCCAGAGGTGGGGGCCCGATATCCGGCCGTAGATGGTTAAGCATACAGCCAATCTGGGTACCTGTAGGCCAATCTGTACAATACTTTGCAATATCTGGTAGGTCCCAAGCCGCTGCATGACGTGCCACCCCCGCATATTGCTCACTGAGAGAGTGGCAGAGATCTGCGAACGTCGTGCTCTGTCGGGATTTCAGGCGTGCGCGCAGGGGGCTTATATTCAGACATGGGCCCAGCGTGGTTTCGATGCCAGGTAATGCGACCATGCTGCGTGTGTCAATGACATTTCCAAAGACGACATCATCGCTACCTGCCAGACTGGCTAGTAGAAGACTGCATACTGCATTAACTAGGGTTGGCACCGTAACGTTGCCGAAGACTGTAGGCAGAAGCCCACTGATGGGTGCGGTTATGACGCGAGTTGCTGGCTCTATGCCTTTTGGGCGTTGCGTAAGTGACGGAGTCAGAGTCGTCATGGATGCCCCTCGCATATTTTCACGCCAGAATTGCATTGCCTGGTCATTTTCAGGGGAAGACCTGCTCGCATCTCGCGCGTACAGATAATGCTGAAACGGCGTTGCTGCTGGAAGGCGATGGGTGGTACCGTTTTTGCTGGAATAACAATTGTTGTACGCCAGTGATATGTCCTGGAAGAGGACAGGAGAGGTGTTGCCGTCATACTGTGCGTGAGAAATTCGGACTATAAAGGCGTGCTGTGTATCCGACCGCGATAAGAGAATGAAGCGTGGCAGCAGGTTTCCGGATGCGGGAGCAGTCTCTGTGATTATTTCCGTGACAGTCCTGGAACAAACATCTTCCAGCCTTTCAGCACCAATTCTATGATATTCCAGAGTGGGGTTGACACTTTTCAAGACAACCTGCACGAACTCATGCTCCGACAGCTGTTTGAATACCGTTCGTAGAATGCTGTGACGGCAGACCACAGCTTTGCATGCGGCTCTGAGCCGGTCGAGATCAATAGGTCCGTTGAGCATGCAATAGTAGCCGGTCAGGGTCCATTGAGTAAGGAAAAAATTCTGACTTGCTGTCGTGGGGAGGATATCAAGAATGCCATATTCGGTCTCGAGATGCGCAAGTTGTTTACGAACAGTGCGGATTGTGTTCATGTCGCATAGTGAGAATAGCTCGGGAATTATAGGCGCATTCGAGACTTTGGGCCGCATAAGGACAAGATCAGCCAGTTCGATGAGACTTTTACTCTCAAGAAGATCCGCAGCTGACAAGTCTAGCCCCTCAGACCGCGCCTGAATCGCTACCTGAATTGCCATGACTGAATCACCCCCAAGACGTAGGAAGCTATCTTGCCCCCGCACAGATGATGTATCGACTCCAAGCGCGGCAGCCAGTATATCTATCAAGAGGCGAGATGAAGAGGTATTCAATCTGTGATCTGGAGGTTCACTAGGATGAGTTGGATGGCGGGATGCGTGTGTCAGGGCTTCCAAGGTATACGTAGCGCCGAGTCGCCGGAGCTCTTGTCGATGTGTTTTTCCCGTTGCAGTAGTTGGAATACTTTGTATCGGAAGATAAATTCTTGGAATCATGTATGGTGGCAGGTTTTGCGGTAGTGACTGATCGAGGCACCGAGCCAGCTCTGGGATAGTCTTTTGCAAAACGTCCAGTGTTACTGAATGGTTCTGCTTGGGGGCACAGAATGCCACCAGCACCGCGGTTTCGCGACCTATTGGCACGACTGAATCGACCACAATGATGGCTTGGGTATCAGGTGGAAGTGACTGCTGAATCCAATGCTCGATTTCGCCAAGATCCACTCGCTGGCCGTTGATCTTGATCTGTCCATCCTTACGCCCAAAAAAGAGCAGAGTACCATCAGCGGCATACTGAACCAGATCGCCGGTCTTGTACAGATAGTTGGGGTTGGGCTGTGCACGAAATTGGGAGAGCCAGGCCGTTGTGTTGAGAAATGAAGAGGCTGTCTCTGCGGGGCGGTTGAGATACCCCCGGCCCACACTGGGGCTTTCGATCACCAATTCCCCCACAGCACCCACCGGCACCAAGCGGTCATGATTAGCTGGATCAACAATCCAGAGTGCACTTCCAGATCCTTTGCCAATGTTCATGGGCATAGAAGATCGTGTGACAGTGGCCATAGAACTGACTGTTGTCGCCTCTGATGGGCCGTATGCATTGATCAAGTGGAGACGGTCTGCCCATCTGGCTACTAAGCTAGTATTCATCGGCTCACCACAGAGAACCAATGTTCGCAGAGTGGGGACATCGTTTGGATCCAGAATCCTGATGGCTGATGGGGTTATACTGGCCCAATTAACTTGTTGCTTGTTAATGAAGGCCGCGAGCTCGTTGGACCGCTGCCAATCAGACGGGATACAGATGCAGCCTGCATACAATAGCGTGTAGAGAATGTCGCGATTGGCGACGTCAAACACGAAACTGGCAAACTGAAGAATACGGCTGTCTTCTGACAATGATAGTGTCGGGCCGTTAGCCATGGCTCGTTGGTAAAAGCCTCCATGTTCGATGACCGCGCCTTTAGGTCTGCCTGTTGAGCCTGATGTGAAGGCCACATATACAGGATCATTGAGCTCGACTACCGCGTCGTTCGATGTTGTATCATTGAATACAATTGGCTCCTCCACAGCATCTTCCACAGCAATCACTTGATGGACCAATCGGCTGGCCTTGTCTAGACAGTTTTTAGAACAGACTATCAAGCTTGCCTTGACGTCGTCACAGACGCTCGTTATTCGTGCCATTGGAGACGATGGATCCACAATCGCATATGCCGCGCCCGCGCGAAGAACACCCAAAACAGCCACAATGACCCATTTGCTTTTCTCAAAGCAAAGGGGGATTATGGTCCCAGGAGACAGGTTCAATGCGCGAATTTGTTGAGACAACCGGCACGATAACTCGTCCAGTTCACCATATGTGAAATTGCCGTCCCATGCGCTGACGGCCGGCTTATGCGGAAATTTCGAGCAGTTATCCAAAATGGCGGTATGAACACACCTAGCAGGCTGACTGGGAGGAGACGTATTCCAACTCCCAAGTAACGATTTGTCGTCCTCTGTGATCAAGCTTAAACTTGATAGCTTCAGATGCGGCTTCTGAAGAATTTGGCTCAATGCATGCTTGAAAGTTCTTGCGATATTGCTACTTGAAGCCTCGTTTGAGAATGGAGACACGGTTGTGTCGACCAATATGCTCATTTTTGAGCCTCCAATACTCGTTTGGAACACGTGCTGAAACCCCTGATTTCAATCAACAGTCTGCATATATTCGAATGGGCAACTAAACTTACCGGAATCTTAGCGACCGTGGGTAACCTTTCTGTCACCATGATACTCCTTAGGCTTCCCAAAATGCTTTCCTCGCAGGACTGGGTCTGTCTAACCAGTCGACGTATTGGGGATCTCTCATTCAGATGCACAGTACAAGTATATGTCTTCACAGGGGTCTCAGTATCAATCAATCCAAATATGGGGCAGTCGGTGGCTGCAAAGACGCCCAAAACAATGCCCCAAGCTATTTGGAAGATACTATGCAGGTCTTGACCATTTTCCTTTGAGTTGGAGAGTGTCCAACTCGCGGAAAGTGATGGCTCGACTTGAGATGCCCCCATAGATACAGTCATGACAGCGATGGTGCTCCCAGGAATGTTGGACCTCCGAAGATTGTGTCAACGCCACGACGTGCTCAAACTTGAACAAAAGTCTATCCGGATTCACTCGTATTTATTTGTTATACATCGATCTCCCATTCGGAAGCAGGAACCAGCAAGGCAGGGTTTACTGGAATCTCACACGGCGTCGTCATCCAGCATAATTACATACTCCACAAAAGACTTGGCGAAAAATAACCCCTTACCGGCACTTTGTGGAAGAAATTACACCGTGTTTTAGCCCTTGCATTGGATCTGTCGGCGTTGTGACGCGCAGAGCCGTGAGAGTTTGGAGATCGGAATGTGGATACCACCACAAAAGCTATTCAAAAGTTAACCCGACAATGTTTACCGGAGGCGCACATGCGAGATACAGTGGCTGAAACTTTATCGCTGAGCCGAAGAAAAGAGACGTGGTAAATATTTATATCCTCCAATGTAGCGTGCCTATCGCTTTTGAATGCATCTTCGGTGTACCGCCTGAGGTTAGTCTGCCCAGTAAGCCTAAAGAATTGATTCTTCAAAAGATGCGACTACTAGCAGGTTATACTCAGTATATTTTGTATATGTAGCTCAATATCTTATTTAAAGTGCTTGTGGAATTATATATTAGGGCAGTAGTGATTTGGTGGGATCCCAATGCTCCACTCGTTACTGTAACCCAGCCCAGTCCCATGCTTTTGTAGGCTCATTCTGCCCTTTTGTATGTGGTGCACACGTTTCAACATTCTTAGCAGCGCTGCCTATGAAGTACGTTGCTAAAGCATCCTTCTTGTTGACCTTACCAGTAGCGGTTCGGGGCACGGTCTCTCCCTCGTGTAGGATTCGCAATTTGGTGGGAAGAGTGTATGCTGGAAGTGAATTGGCGAGATCTGCACGCAACTGAGACAATGAGAGCTGGTTATCTCCTTGCCTGAGCCGTAATAAGGCCCCCAGCTGGTTTGCGCATGCGCTATCTGGTACTGCCACAATGACAGCCTCGGCCACGTATGGAAGATTCAAGAGCCCATTCTCAACCGGGATAACAGGCACGCGGTATGCGTACACTTGGACGACTTTTCATTGGGTGAGAGTCAGTATCTTGCTTTTGCTTGCGTTCTTTGAGCGCATTAGCTTGCTTACAGTCTGAAGAAGCGCGACCTTCGAATATGAACTCATCGCCTTCCATGTGTGCCAGGTCGCCTGTCCGGAAATATCCCTTGTCATCAAATGCAGCCTTGGTAGCCTTTTCATTGTTCAGATAGCTGTAATAGAGTTGATAAGTTATCAAGAGCGTCTGTTGACTGGCTGTAATAGATTATTAGACTCACTATAACATGACTCGAGGGCCCTTGATGAGGATCTCTCCATTTTTGCCTTCGGATAGCTTCATATCTACCCCTGGAAGCGGCCGACCAATGGAGGGCTATGTAGAGTGAGGAATTAGCTATCAAGGGGGATAAAAGCCACTCAATAATAAATTGATCTCTCACCTTCGAGGGAATAACCTTTGACAGTGTACTGATAAGACCTCCAGACTCAGTTGAAGCATAACGCATCACAAGTGGTGCATCAACCAAGCTCTCCCAGAACTTCTGCAAAGAAGCAGTTGGCATAGCGGAGCCTATGCACATTTCTTGGATTGCACGAGCCCCACTTACATATGGCTCGATTTCTGTGCTTGTCAAATCTTTGAAGTTGTCATCATAATACTGCTTTAGCTTGGCTAAAGCCATAGGACCCCAGACCACCTTGGTAACTCGTTGTTGTTTGATAAGCTCCCAATATTCCTCCGCTGATGAGCCGGGCTTGAGGACTTGGATGATATGCCCCTCTAGCAGGGGCGGCAAAGTGCAGATCACCCCTCCAATCCAATGCACCATGCGGTCGCTAAGATGCACTCGACGGTTCGCTTCTGTGCACGACTCTCTGGGATGCAAGGCATGCCGCGGTAGTACCGCACCTTTAGGTGGACCGGTTGTTCCGGAAGTGAAGAGAATGAGGCCAGGTCGGTTTGAGGGGATCTTCAGAGTTTCATCAATTTGCAAATGCGCTCTATCATCAGCACATTGATCGGCATGACTGCATGTAATAGCCACACTTTGGATATGGCGGTGTGCTTTTTCGGGAGTTGGCTCTCGAATCTGGTGACCTTTTGTCGCAGATTTAGATGGTGTCAGTAGCAGAGCACACTTAGTCTGCTCAAGAAAGTGATCCACTTCCTCTTGGAGAATGCCGATCGCAATAGGCATAACAGCCCCGCCAACCGAGAGAATTGCGAGACAGCCAACAACGAAATCTTCTGAAAGTGGTGCCTGGAGTCCAATCCATATTGACTTGTCGAGGAGCTGTCCGCGATTGTCAAAGTGACTTGCGGGCAACGCATCTCGGATGCTTTTTCGCGTAGCCACGATGTTTTGGATCAATTGAGTATAGCTGGTCGATATTCCGTTTGACGAATTGTTAATACAAGTTCCAGGAAATCGTTCAGCACACGAACGAAGACTTGAGAAGATATCGTCGTTTGGAAATACATTGGAAGCCATCTCAACTTTGTCGGCCTCAAGGTCAGATGGGGTCGTGGGGTTTGAAATTCTCTTAGGTGTCAACAAACTCGCTATAAATAGTTGCAGATTCATCACCCCTCCGGGTGCATCATTAGAGCTCCATCCTGGCCATGCAAGGTCTTTTCGCCCTGTAGGGAATGATTGTGCTTCTGCTTCCGCCTTTCCCTGTACACCGCTACACTTGCACCCCTTGCATCGAGATGCCGCGATGAATAGGTATCTTTGCTTGGCGACGTCTCATCTTCCACGAGAGAATTCAATTTCTTCTTCAGCGAGGCTCCTTCCAAAGCGAACTGGCCATAGCACACACGTTCACACAATGGCTGTAAACTTCAGTGAAATTCCTGTCATTGACTACACGCTGTCAAAGTCCCCAGCCACCGCCCCAAAGTTCTTAGGCCAGCTTCGCGATGCACTCATCCAAGTGGGATTTTTTTATCTCGAAAACCATCCAATCTCATCTACTTTGCAATGGGACTTGAAAGACCAGTCACGGCAATTTTTCGACTTGTCATCGGAGAAGAAGAATCAACTTGGAATGAATAAGCACTTTGTGGGATACGTGGGGATGGCAGTATCCACAACTGCTAACCACAAGGATCATCGCGAATCACTAACGGTATGTTTAATCCCTTATCCCTTAGAGTTTCAAGGATTAACAGACTAGAAGCTCGGTTATGAATGCCTCCCACCTGGTGCCGACGAGCCGCTGTATCGCAACCTACGAGGTCCCAATCCAGTATGTATTCCATTCTTATACTATCAATAGTAGTATTGATGGCTAGCACACGCTTTAGATATTGATGATGTGAATTCTATAGTGGCCGGATCATGAAGCGCTTCCTCATTTCAAACAAACCATAGAACAGTACATGACTGCGGCAAAGACATTGAGCGAGGAGTTCAAGGTCACAGTCGCCCAGGCGCTGGATATTGAACCTATGGAAATAATGAAGTTATTTGATGACACGCCTTTTGACCGACTTATGTTGGCTAAGTACTCTCCACCACCTTCGTCTACAATCGACCACAGCGGAAGATGCAAGGATGCACCAGATACTCAGGGCAAAGGACCCCACAAGGACGCTAGCTGGCTGACCTTTCTTCTGCCTGGATCACCACATGGTGGTCTAGAGGCCATGAATGCGGCTGGTGACTGGATTCCAGTCCCTCCTCGGCCTGGGGCAATCATTGTCAATGTAGGGATGCAGTTGGAAGCAATGACGGATGGTGTTTGTTGTGCTGCATTACACCGAGTGGTGACTCGATTGCAAGACTTCGTTGATGACAATGGTAATGACCGCGGGCCTCGGTTTTCATTCCCTTTCTTCCACAACATCGGTCTCGATTTGAGACGGGAGGAACCCCTGAGTATTCCGCCACATATTTCTGCCCTGGTTACCAGTGATGAGGCTAGGCGAAACGCACGACTCTTTGTGCGCCGCCTATTTCAACGGGGATGCCCTGGAGAGGGGATCTTCGCGACTCGTTTGATGGTGTATCAGGAAGTAGCAAAGGAGTGGTATCCGCATCGTCTAGCTGAGATACAGCAGCCGACATCAAGCGAATCAGCGTCCAATCCCCAGTGAGAAATGAGAAGCTGGGAATGAGACCCGCGGGCCACGGCGCTGAGCTGGGCGTGCCGGCGCTTCATGCGATGGGAGCGGTGGGATGAGAGATGTCGATTTGCGCGTGCGTTCAGCAAGCGTATAGTGTGGTGACGATTTTCGGGTTTCATAGGTTCGAAGTTCGGCTCGTGGTCTATGGGATCTTCTAGTTCGGGAGAAAGACGAACAGTCGGAGTGGGGGCCTGGGCTTTCTCAGGTTCTAAACTTGGATTCAAAGATTCGGGGTATGTGGGGTGTTGAGACGTCTCGTGCTTTACTGGCGATGACGGGGTTTGCTTGAGTATCTGTCGTACGTTGTAGGTGCTGATGAATTGAGATATTCAGTTGAAATCTGACCTCTGTTTCTTGTGTGTTTTCCATTCATGCGGGCGACTGCCTCATTTACAGTCGAACTAAACGACCTGTCATCGCCTCTCAGAGCCCGTCTTCAATCTGCAGGTTGCCGTACAATTTTGGAGATGCTTGCTACTGTCAGAGGCTGGTCATCTCTGAAGAGTAGACGGGTTTCTTGAGACTCTGCCCCGACAGCAGTCCCCGTAGCACCACACTCTTTGCGGAACGAATCGTTGAACTCTTGCCATCTACGCAACCGACTGCGAAGCCGTAACACCCGTCTCAAGATCAAGAACCAAGTCTTGTTTAGCACCACCACTGAGGCTATTCACCGAGGACTTGGTAGCTGTTGCCCAGGCCTACGAAAATGGAAGCTTTAGGGACGAATCTGAAGTACTCTGCGCCACTCCATCGAGCAAAGCAGAAGCACATTCCTCACTGCCCATCCAATTGGCCCGAAGCTTACGCCCCAGAGTTTCAGAATCAACTTGCGCATGGCTTACAGTATCCGCCGAATTGCTTTTCGCGCGCTCTCCAAGCTCGATCTATTAATCATCCAATAGTCGCGAAAATTGATCATAGACATCATGTATTCGTGCCCGACGTTCCCCTGCTGCTTTGAGTGATAATTTGTGGGCGACTATAAGCGGTATCATATTTTGATCGTCCACTGTAGATATAGATGTGGCAGTTGACAGCTTCATTGCAGTACTCCATTGCATATCTGACGCGGACCACTGCGAGGAGTTTGCGCAAAACAGCGGTGTAGAAGACAGCAAGCAAGTCGTCAAATTTCTGTCGCCTTTGCAATCATCCAGCATTGCCTTGGGAAAAATTGTTTCTCGCCCGAGATCTCCATTCCTTTTTTAAATCGGTTAACGCACGGAAAAGCGTGGCGTGGAGGTTGACAGACTGTGGCGTAGAGTGGCTTAACCTGACCGTTATACCTTAACCTTAACCTGACCTTAACCTGGCGGTCAGGTTAAGGTATAAAAATCAGATTAACCGCAGGTATAACGGTTAACCGCGGTTAACCGTTATACCTGAATCAGGCAGAATCAGGCAGAAA